>NC_056741.1:1425179925-1425202425 GCF_019279795.1 Protopterus annectens
TATATATATATATATATAAATTGTTGTTGTCTCTTTCGGCTTTTCCCGGTTAGGGGTCACCACAGTGGAACTCCGGTCCGCTAATGATTGGTAGTAGATTTTTACGTGCCGAGTTGCCAGCCCTGACGCGCAACCTTCAACGAAGGTATGCCCATTCACGCATGTCGCCACACAGAAGACGCTTTAGCTGAGAATTGAACAGGACAATGTCTTACTGTGAGGCAACAACACTACCGCAGCACCACCACCTTAGTCTATATATATATATATATATATATATATATATATATATATATATATATATATATATATATAAATTGTATTAAATTAAAATTCTCAAGTACAAACAAAAATGAACTCATTATATGCTTATTATATTATGATGATTTACCAACTAACTCTATGACTACCAGTAAGGAGAAATGCAGTCAGAAGAAGAAATATGAAGCTTTAATATTCAAGTATCATCTTTCTTGTTTTCTGACATTTATAGTTCAGAAAATAAAACGTTGTAAACTGACAGCGTATTCCCATCTTTTCTGAACTATTATGCCCTTAGATTGAGCAATGTAACATTTTCAGACTCTACAAGTCAAAGGTTTCAGAAATGTTTTTTTTTTCGGTGTAAGGGTACGTTCTCATGATGCTGTTCAATGAAGCAAGCCTAGAGTTTCTTATGTAATTCATATATATTGCTGATTACAGGCCAAAAGTGCATCAATATCTATTAGCAAAAGATTTAGGTGCTTTCCAACATAAAATATTTTTGCCTTTACATGCCTGAAAGAAAGCATGACCTTTTAAAAATGTGAACATAACCTTCACATCAAAATCATTTGAAGCACCCAAGGCAAAAATTTGACAAGTTACTTGTGACTTTTGTCACCATTTCAACACTGCTGGGTATAGCATATTATTTTGTTCTCTAATACACACTTACTCTTAAGAATTATGTTATTTTAGTCTCGTATTAGCTTCTTATTTGGGAAACAATTAAATATGACTACTAAATATTAATACTCTAGTATTAAGATATATACTGATGCTGAAAAATAAGTGCATCCATAGAACTAATTGCAGTTTGAAAATAAATTAATAAAATTCAGCTATATTGTTTTCCTGTGAATTACAAAAAATGTCTTCTGATGTAGAATTGCATCTTTTGTTTCACACCTTGCAGAGCCCTAACTGATTTATTTATGTGCTACATCAGTTTACTCACACACGCGTGCACACACACACACACACACACACACACAAGCACACAGACACACACACACACACACACACACACACACACACACGTGCACATGTGCACACACGCACACACACACGCGCACACGCACACACACACACACACACACACACACACCGTGCGCACACACACACACACAGACACACTCACATGCATGCATGCACGCACATGCACATGTACACACATACACACACACATGCACACACACGTACACACACAGACACACAGACACACACAAACACACACACACATGTGCATGCACACATCCACACACATACACGCACACCAACTCTGAAAGCACACAAATTTAGATAACAGTAAGGAAGTGATGAAAATGCAACACTCACCATCACACTCTTCTCTAAGTCTAAACTTTATGAGAAGATCAAGATGACAGTGATTATTTAGGAAGGACATTCTGAGCTTTGATCAATTGGTCAGTGAAAAACAATAGTGCTCCTGCCTGGGATATTAATCTTAGCAACTGTGTCATGTTTGCAAATCATCATGAGAGAACCACAAACCTCCAGTACTCAACAGCTACCAAATAAATACAGAAATAGTGAAATAAAGTCCAAAAATATCAAGACAGTGTATCTTGCTCGTTGTATATGTTGTAAAGCATTTTACATAGGTAAAATGAACAGACATTTAAGGGAACGTATTAGAGAACATATGTATTGTTTGAAGAGAGGACAGAAATATAGTACTATTGCTAAGCACATGCTAACACATGGAGCTGACCACCAATTTAGCTTTAGTTTATTGGAACTGGTTATAGAGGATGTTAGGATGGGCAATATTAGTGGTAGAACAAAAGAGAAGGAACTTAAATGGATCATGAATCTGGGGGCACATTTGGGAAAGGGGTTGAATGAACATATAGTAATTACCCCTAAACTAAATAGGAGGTTGATGAAATAATTCCCTGTTCTGTATCAGAAATTCACGTTTTTAAAATATTTATATGTGTATGTATAAATATATGTGCATATATATTTTTTATGTATGCATGTCAAGGTTTTAGTGTGCACTACTTGCATTTTAAGATGGTTGTTGCTTTAAATTTTGAAGGTATTTGGTTGTAATGTGTGATTGGTTAGTTTGAACATGATTTTGTGATGTTTGAGTATTTAAGGGGGTGATGGGAGTTTTAATTCGATGGTCTGATGAAGCAAGCAGTTGGTTTGTGAAAGCGCTTACCTGTTTTACCTTTTTTTATCTGCTTGTGAATAAACTACGCTCTTGGCTGAAGAAACTGTGTTGGAGAGTACTTTGAAAATATCTAAGTTTGGATTTCTGCTGATGCTGCCTTGATATTTTTGGACTTTAAATCATGATGCGTATTTATTGTAACAAGTGAGCACAGCCTAAAGAATAATATCTATTTCCATTACTCCTGCATTGATCCAGTTAATTCTTTCTCTTAAAATAGGGATTAGAATCATTTTTTACATTATCTGACTGTCAGGTGAACAGCAAGCTTTTGCACTTTAGAGTCACTCTTGTGTGCAGAACTCACAGGCAAAAATATTTCAGGTTGTATCTCATAAATATATTTGCCAGCTAAAGGAGAGTATTACTCTATCCAACCTTCCCTGTTGTTGCAGCTAACCTCTTTGCATCTCCATTCTCCACTTAGCTATATATAAAATGTTTGTTTAGAGGACTATTGCTCTGCACTGTATCACAAACATTTGGGAAAAATGTGATCTACTTGTCTAGTCTACCAAATGTCCAAAAAAATTCCTGGGATCTAAGATAAAGCTTGGTACTTAAATTTGTAAAGTGTGTCTTCTCCTGCCTACCCTGTACTTTTTTGTCCTTTTTTAAGATGTCCAACTACTTTAAGCAGACCGATTATGGCCTCCCTTTCCTTCTCTATTCAAGTGAAATTAATCCCAGTTCTTACAACCAGAGCAACCACTCTATGCACATAATCCTATCCCCTTACCCCAACCATTTTAATAGCCTTTCTATATCATTTTTCTAATACATTGATGCCTCCCCACATGTTCTGTCAAGGAGAGGATACAGTATTGCATTTGAGGCCTGAACATGAAATTCTTGAACAGACTTATCAAAAACTCCAAAAACATTTCACTACAAATCATGTTGACATAAAAAACAATTAGCTCTGTTACTGGAAATCATTGTTTCCATCTGCAGAGTTTTCATGATCGTGACTTCAGTCCTATCTACCTACACTTACAAACAATCAACTCTGATGTCAATGTACCGCACACCACATTATCTCATTTCTGAAATGTACACTTTTTTTTTAGAGAGAATTTTTGAAAATGCGCCTTATTAATAACTGTGCAGCCATGAAGGTATGCAACAAATATGCTCTTTGCTGCCAGTTCTTTCTGGTTGTAGCCAAGAATTTTCTTGGCCTTTAATACCTGTCTCTCACCATAAGCCTGCTAACTGATATCTGCTGTAATGACTAACCCCAAGTTCACCTCCTGCACTTTTACATTCAGCATGGCAATTCTAAGGCTATAATCTGTCTTTGTGGTAGTACATCCGAAATGGAATGACTAGCATTTGCCTCATTAAGTCTGGTTGCTAACCTTTGTCCTGTCTACTAGTGCCTCTCTAATTCTCTGCCCTCTGTAAACTTGTTCCCTGGTCCTTTCCTGTTATGATTTGTCTAAAAAGAAGTTTATCCTGTCGTCATCCCATGTCTATTGCCACCTACATAGCATGCAGGTTAAGAATGTAGCTGTAGTTCAGCTATACTACATACACATAAGTCAGGTCCCACAGATTCTACCTGCTTGCTGTTTGACTGTCAGCACATTATTAAATAGGTTAAATCAGGTTAAGGTAAGACAGATGTAACTACTTGATATTATTGATCTAAAAAAATAGTGGATATATTACAGCAGTGAAAGAAACTGGCAATAAATGCTGACTGAGCAAGAATGCTTTCCATTCTGCTTATATTTTATTGAAATAAGTTCTTACACATTGAAAGTATTGAGAAATGAGTGCCAGTTGTACAGAGCACTCATTAATTTAATCCTCTGCTATTCTAAACTTTCCAAGGCATGTGGCTACGTATTACTCTCAAATAAATAGTAAGTGAAAAGCACTTAATTGAAAAGCATATCCAGCAACATTCTGTAAAGACAGTCGGATTTACAAAACTGTCATATCTCATTACGGAGCACTTCCCATGCATTATTCATTTCTGAATACTTCTGTTTTTCATTTACAAGACTTTTAGTGGACAGATACTATCTACTCAGAAATGTTACTGTTGCAAATAGCTCAGCTTGTGGACAAATCATACAATGCACTGTGCTTTCCTGCATCAATTGTGCAGTCCTCTTGTTTTGTAACTGGTCAATTAAAATACTTTTTCATGGAATTTGTCCCAGTTCTGACTTGCTATAGTAATGAGATGCTATAAATCTTATGGAACAAGGTCAGTTGTAGAGATCTGTTCTAGCATGACATGTTAATTTGTGCTTCAGTAAAGAGAAAAGACAAATGGTAAAATGCTTTCTGTTTAATATGTATCCTTTAACTGCCTCTGTCTTGATTTACAGAGTGTGCTTAACCATCTGTTAAATCTTTGCCCCTGGCACTGTCAGTTAAGATGGAAAATGTGTGCTGAAGGAGGGACAGTTGTTTCAACACAACCTTCACAATGGTTGAGAACGGAAAAAAGAATGGCATGATACAAACCACACATATTACATGCACTCTTGTGGTATTACACTAGTTTAAACACTGCAGCTTTTATATTTTAATGTCTATCATATTGCATACATTAACAATTGATATGTTTACTCCTCAAACATTTTGATGTATTTATAAACTTGTCTCACACATTTCACAAAAATGTAATCACAGATTTGACAGTGAGGGCATTTGTAAGTAACGCTTGGGCTATCTTTCTACCCTAGCCCCCCCACACACACAACCAATAGCACACTTATCCAAGCTAAACATCTTCTCTCCTTGCTTCCTTTTAGAACTCTAAATGATAACTTATCTTGTATATTTTGTTGACCAGTTAGTCCCCAATGGTAGTAACCTCTTTTCAAGGGAGACCAGCGGTGGTATGTATACTGCTAGTTGAACTCTGGTCAGGGCATTGGAACTTCCCCTACTCTTTTTGATCGGTGCTCTGGAATCCTTTACATCCACCTGAGCTAACATCAATTTAAGCAGATGGGACCTCAGTTTCATCTGAAGGATGACACACTCAGGAGTACAACACCCAACCCCCCTTTTGCAAACTGTAGTTTTATCAATTGATTTATCTGTTGTGAGACTTGAACCTACAGCCTTCTGCACCAAAGGTGAGTGTTCTACCTCTTATGCCACTGACACTATTAAACTAAGTGAATAAGTATTATTTCACATTCCATTTCATCTTGTAAATTTATGACCTTTAATTTTAAAAATACATTAATCTCAAGTTTGTTTTCATAGTTCCTTAGCTTATATTAGTCATTCTTTTTCTTATATTCTCTTTTCAGTTATTACACAACTTGCTACAGACTTCAAGAAACAGTACGGCAGCCGCAAATCAAGTATAACTAAGAAAATCAAGTTTTATTAAGCACTTTTCATCTCTCTGGGTAGAGAGGCATGTTCAGATACTAAAAACATGATATATCCACCCTACTTCATCATTAAAACCATCAATTTACACTTTAATCATTTACTCTATAAAACATTTTACTAAAATGCCAAGTCTAAAAGTATTTAAATTTCCTACAATGAATTATTTAATAAATAAAGAATACAGACTAATAATACTAAATGAATTAAACAAGAGTCATAAAATACTTAGTACATCCTATCTCAAAAGGCTTTTAAGTTTTAATATGCACAGTATTGAAGCTACCTCATTCAACCCTGGGAAATTACAAACACTTGTTCTTAGCTGCCATAGGAGTTCTAGCCTTTCCAAATTCACTGTTTCTAGGCCCCCTCTGTCACTACTCTTAGTTTGATCTATACTTCTGAAACTAAATTTGTGAGTGAGGTGTTCTGTAATATGTCTGGCCTGAGTGTTTTCCTGTTTCCCTTTATTTATGCTGTAGATGTGTTTGTAAACCCATTCTCTCATTTTTCTGTCCATCTTTCCTATGTAAAAGGCTGGACATTGCTGACACAGGGCAAGGTATACTATTGATTTTGATTGGCAGTTTAATCTATGCCTGGTTATATATTCTTTATTTTTTACTGTAAATTTTCTACCTGTTGTCATGTATCTATAATAGTTACACATTCCACATCTATACATCCCTTGTCTACTGGGAATTCTTTCTGTTTTTCTTTCCAGTTCTTTTAAATTAGGACCTCTTTCGTAAGTAACCTGCGAGAAGGGTTGTACTCTTTGTCTAATGAACCCATCATTCCTCAGTATTTCCCACTTTTTCACAATGATGTTCCTTATTTCCTTTGATTCCAGACTGTAGGTTATTACTAAATTGCGTAGAACAAATGTATCCTTCACCTGTTCTATAACAATGTTATTACATACAGTATTATTCATATCAGTATGTTCAAATAGAATTGGTTTGTATACCTCATTTGTCCTCTTATTCTGTACCTCTACAACTATTTCTCTATTAGTGCTTTAGGGTAATCCCTTCTCATGAACATTTCAGTAATTTTCATGCATTCTGCATCAAAGTCCGCACCCTTAGTTACCATCTGGGCAGCTCGAACTAGCTGCCCCTTCACTACAAGGGCAACTAGAAAAATGTAGATATGCATTTGAAAATGTTTCTTTCCTATGTATTTTTTTCTATCTATTGTTCTTTTCCCTCGTCTTTCTTTAGTTCTACATCTAAAAATGTTATCCTTTCAGTCTGGTACTCTGATGTAAATTGTAAAAATTCAGTGGTACTATTGAAGTATGTTCTTCAGTTATTGTCTAACCAGTATCTTTAGTACATACTTTGCCTTTTTTGTCCATTCCTGCAACCCAGTTTGTAACCAGTGGGAACACATTCCAGCCTCCTTCCAACGTCATTGTGAAGATGCACTCCCACCCCACCCTTAGTCTGATCCTACAGTAATTTGCCCACTGATGGCTGCTTATGGATAATGCCTGCTTCTCTCTACTTCCATCTCCTCTTTGTCTCTATGTGAACTGATTAATTTCAAACACCATCTATATATTACTCTCATCTGCAGTTCCAATATGTGCAGGTTTTCTTTAGATCCATACTCATCTTTATCAAATTTACAGAAACAATTCAATCTCTAGCAAACCAACTAAATACCAGTAGTACATCTCCAAAAGCCACTGCAACTAAATCACTACCCCCATTTAACTTTCAACCAGTCGCTACAACCCTTATCCGTACTCAACTTAAGAAACTAAAACCAACCAGAACTGCTGCGGATAATATACCGGCTGAAAATCTACAAAAAGGAGTTGATTCCATAGCCTAGCCAGTATCTATACTAATCAATAGAACCATATCAGAAGCCATCATCCCCTCCATTTAGAAGATATCCCATCCAATGTCATTCCACTCCACAAAGGGAGTAGTTCCACTGAATTATCAAATTACAGGCCCATAGCTATCTTATCACCCCTGGCTAAAATTATGGAAAAGTGCATCCATAAACAGCTCCTGAACCATCTCATTTAGAACAATTTTCTGGGCAACTCACAACATGGCTTCAGACCATTCCACAGTACAACCACAGCTCTTCTCTCCTTTTGCAATATTATTAATCAAAACCGCAACAGCAATAAGCTCACTTCTGCCCTCTTTCTTGATGTTTCCAAAGCCTTTCTCATGGTCAGTCACCAATTACTCATAAACACACTTGAAACTATCCCCCTTGAGGTCCAAGCTATCCAATGGTTCAAATCTTACCTGAGTGGCAGACAACAGGCAGTCCTGTGGCAGAATAAACTATCACCACTTCTTCCCATCACCCTTGGGGTCCCTCAGGGATCAATACTAGGACCCCTATTATTTTCTATATTTATTAATGACCTCCATAAGGCCATTCCAACAGCCACCTGCATACAATATGCAGATGACTCTACTTTGATTTGCTCGGCCAACTTCCCCTAAAGTCTGCAGACTCTTTCCCAAAATGTCTTTAACACGGTCGGAATTTGGCTATGCAATAGACATCTCCTGCTAAACCCCAACCAAACAAAACTCCTGTTTCCTCTCCACTCGTAAAGCCCCTTTCCCTACATTGACTATAAAGTCTAACAATGGCACTGTCATAGTCCCAGAACCCTGTACCAAACTCTGAGGGGTAATTGTTGACAATAACCTCAAGTTTGGTATGCATATAAATCAAACCATTAAAAAAGTTAGCAAAAAACTTGGCTGTCTATACAAAATCAAACATTTTCTCACTCCAACAGCTAGGAAAGTTATTGCCCATACACATCTTCTTTCCACCCTCCTTTATGCATCCCCCCCTTCACAAACCTGAGTAAGTCTGAACTAAATAAACTCTCTACCTGCTTTAATCATATCACTAGATATGCCACCGGATCCACATATTGAACACACCATTGTCTGAACTTACAGACTCTAGAATGGCTTGAACGACCTAAACATATTCAGTTCAATCAGTTAATAGTAGCCCATAACATTTTATATCAACCTGAAAACACTCCTATATTAACAAACATTATCACCCCTTACAGCAACCTCAGAGCGCTTTGCTAATATAACAAAATCCTAGTTCAGACAATAAGTACCAGCAACTCAGCAGGAGAATCACTCTATGCTAACTCTGTTGGCAAAGTCTGGAACTCACTTCCTGCTGAAATCACTTCCATGTCTACCCTAGCCCAATTCAAGAAATGCCTAAAACAGTATCTAAAAATGAGATGGCTTTGCCATTGTGCTAATCCTGACTAACGCCTTCAATATAATCAAGTAATAAATAGGTCTTTTACCATCGCTATATTGTTTTTCTAGTTTGAAAAATAGAAACACTCTACTTTTGTATAATGCTGAAGAAATTACTCTGTGTATCTGGAACTATTATTTTCACTATGTATATTGTCTCTAATATGTTTATGGTTTTTAATAACTTTGTGTAACAATTTTTAAAGTTATGAGTTGGAGCTTTTCTCCACGAGACTCCACTGAAAATAGATATGTATCCAGTCGGACTATCCTGGTCACCAAATATAAAATAAATCAAATGTTCCCATTCCACACTGCTTACAGTTTTCTGGTGATTCTGTTTATAAGTTTGTAGCTGAAGTAGGTATTGCATGTTTTGCTGCATGTTAACAAGGTTCTTGCATAAGTAAATACATACCCTCATTTTCTTCTTGGTAGCTTCCATTTCTACCAAGGGCCAACTTAATCCTCACATACTGTAATATCTCCTTTTTTGTTCCTTTGTTGTCTAGTCTTGTGGCATGTACTACTAACATAAACACTGCCATCAATTTTTTATCCAAACCTTTAGAAGTTTTCTGGTTCAATTCTCAGCTGGGGTGCCTTCTGTGCGGAGTCGGCATGTCCTCCCTGTGGTCGCGTGGGTTTCCCCTGGGTGCTCCAGTTTCCTCCCACACCCCAAAGACATGCTGGAGGTATTTTGGACACTCTAAACTGGCCCTAGGTGTGAGTGTGTGCGCGTGTGTGTGGCTTCTCTGGAAGGTTGGGCACTGTGCTGGTAACTCAACACCGTAAAACTCCACTGCCAATCGTTCTGTGGACCATTGTTCTGCTGTGGCACCCCCTAACTGGGAAAAAGTGAAAAGGCAAAAAAGATATTCCTGTTGTCTCCTTAAAAAAAATGAACCTCAAGTTTAACTTTACACTTTTCATATTATATAGCTTCCATCTATCCTTATCTCACTATTAAACCAAATAATTACTTTATAACTTAGCATTTAAAAAAGAAAAAAATATCCTACATTGTACAAAAATTCTACACTCTTCTTCCTTCTGTTTTCTAAATAACATACCCACTTCTATTTCTCTGTATGTAATTGTATATCCCAGCTTAACTTTTTTTTCAAATTTCTCTCCTCTCAAGTTAAGTGCTATATTGCAAACTGCTATATATAATGCACTAGGGTGCCCATCTTTTCCTACTCATCTACCTGCAATAAATATATATGACTCAGTCCATAGCAAATGCTTGAGTGTGTTTGTGTGTGTGTGTGTGTGTGTGTTTCTGCATCTGTGGCATGTATATACCAAATGCCTTTTTAAAATATCATTAACCATGTTGTTACTGTTTCCAGTGGTATATGTCATATAGAAGTTAAAGTAACAGTTTTGTCACATTAATACTATCTTGCAGGAATCCTATCACGTCACTTGCAATCATATGATTTTTTCTAAAATCTTTTCTGATTCCTTTCAGTTTCCCCTCTTGTTTCTTTGCCCTCTTTGCAGTAAGCTAACTACTTTCTAGTCTAGATATGACTCCAATGTGATGTACTTAACCAGATTTTCTCCAGCTCAGTCTCCCTTTGTAGGCAATAAGATAGGTTTATCCCACTTCAACCTTCCGTTCTTCTTTATCTCCAGGTTTTTAAAATTTTCCAGCAGTTTTGCTCCTGCCTGCCTAATATTGCTTTCCATCTATATGCACTCCTCTAAAAAATGACTAGAACCATTTCATATATCTTTCCCCAGTTTTAATTTCTAGATTTAACTCACGTCATTTGCAATTGCATCTATTACAAATAGTTAAAAAACAGTGACTATATGAATCTCATATCATTTTGCTAGCCTCATTTTCCTAAAACTCCTTCAGTTTACTAAAACATGTTTTTGTTGTTCTGCATAAATTGCTTTTGTAAACCACAAAATGTGTGGCAAATATGCTCACAAGAAAGTAAGCCAATAACCAAACAAAATACTGGCACCAAAGGATCGTCCACAGAAGAGTTAAGGCACACATTCACCAGCATTCCAGAAAACAAGAAATGTATTGTAATAAAAGCAGCAAAGAACAGGTTAAACACTTTCATCCTAAACAAATAAAAAGACTTTATCAGAACTACAACAATGTACAGACTAGCTGCTTAAACATCCAAATCTGTTAAATGGACTGTAAGATTTAAAGGCACAGTACTAGATTAATATAGCAATTATCACAACGAAGCAACCAGGCAGTCCCAGTGAATATAAAAACATAAAACCTTTTATTACTCCACATAAACATAGTAAGTGCTTTCACTAATAAGCTTCTTCAGACCTTATAACACAACATTAAAAATAAATCCTTTTATAAGAATTCAAATCCTAATGGCCCAATCACAAGATAGAGCCTAAAACTAATTGAAATGAGCTCTTAAAGTGACGTTCATATTAATCCAACAAATGTACATGTGAAGATATATGTAAAAATACATAAAATATATGAAAGTATAAAAATACGGTCATATATAACATTAAAAGCTTATATACAAATAAACATACACACAAATAATACACATAAATAATGCACCTAAATAATATCAATAAATAATAATTCATCTCTGAATTCTCCGTTTCTTTAACAGAGGTTTTATAGAAGCTCTCTCATTTAATCCACTACCCCTGTCAGCTCTCAAAATAATAATCCAATTGGTCTCTCTAAACTCAGTGTGGTTTCTGATATCTCCTTCCCTGATGCTGGGTGTTATGACCTCAAGGACCCCAAAGAAAAAGCAATGGCTATCATCATGTCGAATGACATGTTTAGCCAAAGCATTATTCTCAGACCGTCTCCTAATATTGTATAAATGTTCTCTAATCCTGTCCTTGAATGATCTATTCATTTTACCAACATAAAAACAATGACATATTTGGCATTCCACCAAATATATAATATTAGAGGTTTTACATGTAGCAACAGCATGGAAGAAGTATTCTCTATGTAAATCTGGATGGTAAAACTTGTCCGATGTATTAATATATGGGCAAAAGTTACACCCTCCACAAGGACGAGTGACACCTCCACTACAACGAACACTATTATTATTTTGATAGCAAAGAAGCCTCTTTAAGTTCATTCTATTTTTATACAAGAACTTGGGTCGTTCACCAACTATCTCTTTAATGTCATCATCTACTTGTAGAATAGACCAGTTCCTACTAAAAATTTCTACCAATTTCTTATTGTCAGAGGTGTAAAAAAGGGGTACTTTAAGTAACCCACTTTTTCCACATTTGTGTTGAATATTCTCAACACTTGAAGGACCAAAATATGGTGCAGCAATGCCCTGATGTAAAGAGCTGACATCATGCAATGACTCAGAAATCTCATTCTCTCGATACCCTCTCGATAGCAGTCTATTTTCTAGACTATTAAGTTCATCTAAGAAACAGTCCTCTAAGGGGTTCAGCCTGGATGCCCTAACACCTTGGCCTTGAATCAAGTTTCGAAAAATATATCCAGGGTGCATACTGGTCCTAAATAAAAGAGAATTCCTATAACATGATTTACAAAATACGGCTGTATTAATAAGGCCATTACATAGTTTCTCAATATAGAGATCAAGATATTCTATACGTGTAAATGACCAATTCAAAGTAAAATCCAGGCAAGTAGTAAGCATATTAATCATATGATGGAATGCAAACAACTCTTCCATGCTACCTCTCCACAAAATGAAAAGGTCATCGACAAAGCGCCGATAAAACAGGACACATGCCTTAAATTCCTCTGTGCCAAAGAGTGCAGTATTCTCCCATTGTGCCAAGAGCATGTTGGCATAACTGTTCACACATGAGGTTCCCATAGCAACCCCATGGCACTGAGAAATCATGTCACTATTAAAAGTAAAGACGTTATTCTCTAAAATCAGTTCCAAAAAAAATGTAACTAAATCTATTTGAACCAGGGAGAGGTCACTATATTCCACAAGGTATTCATGGTTAAGTGAAAAGAAATTCTATAAGAAAATTTCGATTCAGGATGTACATTTGATTGTGGATTTAGTTTTAAATTCTTTGACAGATATTTTTAGGCCTTATTACGAAGGACATTTATGACTATCTAGTTGTCCTGAATCCACTTATATCATTAATACAGGGGTTACCCAAAGTGCATAAAAATCCATCTGATCCACCAGTGAGACCCATAGTTGTGGGTGGTGGTTGGGTGACCGAACCCCTCTCAGTTTATGTTGAGAAACATCTTAGACCAGTTATTAATTCTAATAAGTTTGTCCATAGAGATTCCAAACAGTTCCTCATTGACCTTTATGACGGTGTTAAGGATGTCCATGACTTGGATGGGGTAATTTTTGTTACCCTGGATGTACAATCCTTATTCACAGTCATTCCTAATGATCTTGGTGTTCAGTTTGTGCATGAATACCTTGTAGAACATAGTGATCTCTCCCTGGTTCAAATAGATTTAGTTACATATTTTTTGGAATTGATTTTAGAGAATAACATCTTTACTTTTAATGGTGACATGTTTTCTCAGTGCCATGGGGTTGCTATGGGAACCTCATGTGCGAACAGTTATGCCAACATGTTCTTGGCACAATGGGAGAATACTGCACTCTTTGGCACAGAGGAATTTAAGGCACATGTCCTGTTTTATCGGCGCTTTGTCGATGACCTTTTCGTTTTGTAGAGAGGTAGCATGGAAGAGTTGTTTGCATTCCATCAAATGATTAATATGCTTACTACTTGCCTGGATTTTACTTTGAATTGGTCATTTACACGTATAGAATATCTTGATCTCTATATTGAGAAACTATGTAATGGCCTTATTAATACAGGCGTATTTCGTAAATCATGTTATAGGAATTCTCTTTTATTTAGGGCCAGTATGCACCCTGGATATATTTTTCGAAACTTGATTCGAGGCCAAGGTGTTAGGGCATCCAGGCTGAACCCCTTAGAGGACTGTTCCTTTGATTAACTTAATAGTCTAGAAAATAGACTGCTATCGAGAGGGTATCGAGAGAATGAGATTTCTGAGTCATTGCATGATGTCAGCTCTTTATGTCAGGGCATTGCTGCACCATATTTTGGTCCTTCAAGTGTTGAGAATATTCAACACAAATGTGGAAAAAGTGGGTTACTTAAAGTTCCCCTTTTTTACACCTCTGACAATAAGAAATTGGTAGAAATTTTTAGTAGGAACTGGTCTATTCTACAAGTAGATGATGACATTAAAGAGATAGTTGGTGAACGACCCAAGTTCTTGTATAAAAATAGAAAGAACTTAAAGAGGCTTCTTTGCTATCAAAATAATAATAGTGTTCGTTGTAGTGGAGGTGTCACTCGTCCTTGTGGAGGGTGTAACTTTTGCCCATATATTAATACATCGGACAAGTTTTACCATCCAGATTTACATAGAGAATACTTCTTCCATGCTGATGCTACATGTAAAACCTCTAATATTATATATTTGGCGGAATGCCAAATATGTCATTGTTTTTATGTTGGTAAAACGAATAGACCATTCAAGGACAGGATTAGAGAACATTTATACAATATTAGGAGTCGGTCTGAAAATAATGCTTTGGCTAAACATGTCATTCGACATGATGATAGCCATTGCTTTTTCTTTAGGGTCCTTGAGGTCATAACACCCAGCATCAGGGAAGGAGATATCAGAAACCACACTGAGTTTAGAGAGACCAACTGGATTATTATTTTGAGAGCTGACAGGGGTAGTGGATTGAATGAGAGAGCTTCTATAAAACCTCTGTTAAAGAAATGGAGAATTCAGAGATGAATTATTATTTACTGATATTATTTAGGTGCATTATTTATGTGTATTATTTGTGTGTATGTTTATTTGTATATAAGCTTTTAATGTTATATATGACCGTATTTTTATACTTTCATATATTTTATGTATTTTTACATATATCTTCACATGTACATTTGTTGGATTAATATGAATGTCACTTTAAGAGCTCATTTCCATTAGTTTTAGGCTCTATCTTGTGATTGGGCCATTAGGATTTGAATTCTTATAAAATGATTTATTTTTAATGTTGTGTTATAAGGTCTGAAGAAGGTTATTAGCAAAAGCGCTTACCGTGTTTATGTGGAGTAATTCTTATAAAATGATTTATTTTTAATGTTGTGTTATAAGGTCTGAAGAAGGTTATTAGCAAAAGCGCTTACCGTGTTTATGTGGAGTAATAAAAGGTTTTATGTTTTTATATTCACTGGGACTGCCTGGTTGCTTCGTTGTGATAATTGCTATATTATTTGTGACTTTCTACATTTATAACAAAGCATTTGTCTTGTGGGTACCTTGCTACATCTTTCTAACAGTACTAGATTAGTTTGACTGCATGTAATATAACTGCCAAATAAATTATAAATATATGCTAATGTGTAAAATCACAGTTAAGAACCAGTTAAAAAATATCAAAAACACTTAATGTTTAAAACAATTGCTATAAATAACAATGTTATAATTTGGCTGTCCTCATTTTTAACAAGGGTACCAAAAAATAGGTTTGTTTAAGCCAGATGCATTACAGGCATTTAATCTACAGTGCCACAATAAATGTTTATACTCAAGTTTACTTTCCTGTGGGCCACCTCTAGGTTCTTAATGTATTATCTCTTAAATCAAAATAATTTTTTTTAATGTAAACAACATACACTGCATTATTCACATTCTTGTTAGCGATATCATAATTGAATTCATATATTCTTTTACGTAATTCGCTCTCTCGGTTTTGTCAGTATAAAAATGAGGATAGTTTGAGCCAACAGCTAAATATATAAACCACTTAGTATGACATTTACCTAATCTAGCTATAGTGACCATAACCCCAGATTTGTTTCAACAAAAGATATGCCCAGTATAAATATAAGGACGCTGTCTGGAAAAAAAAAACATTTATTTGTACCATTAACAATATCTTTCTTTGTGGATTTACATACAGTGTTCATCTCCAAGATGGTTTTAGCACTGTTGCTAGTCTAAAAACAAAACAGGGAAGGTTTATCTACAACATCAAAAACTTCTTCATTGGCTCAAAAAATCAACCATTTCTTCTTAACAATAAACTAAAGTTTTCTAATCTTGGAGTTATACTGCAAAATTAATACTTTGTCAGTGTGGTTACTTGCCCTTCTTGTAACTCCAGTTTTCTTCATACTGCTTGTATCATTAGGCAAAACAACACCTAGTAATGGTTTAAAGATTATTTTGCTTCTAGTCATAATCTCACTATTGATGTCTTGTAACTCCACTCCAAAAACAAATTACTCAACTTGGAACTCTACTAAGCATAAATATCATCATCAGGTATCATTCTTGGCAAACAAATAAATTGGCCCTTCACAAGGCCTCTCTTCAAACTGAAAGGATGCAAACTACCAAAATGCAAATAACTGTTACTAAAGGTAGATTTCCTAAAAGTATTAGAATGAAATCTACCATTCATCTTAGAATGTTAAATCTTAACATCTAAATAATTCATACTGTTCCTATCAAAATTATATAGAACATTATTTAATGAAATCTACTATGCCTTTTGGTGAACCCTTCCATAAAATAAAGATATCATGAAGGTACCTCAAATATAACACACAAGCAATAAAATAACTAGAGGGGAAAACATATTTCCTTTCCCAAGAATACATAAGAAGATTAACGAACATTTGTTTGTATACAGTACCTTCAAAAAATAAAAAAAAATTCTACTTATTCCAAACATTCCATAATCACATAGATTTGCTGATTATTAAGAAAATCAACCCCAATAAGGGTGTCAAAAAAGAGATTTGTACCATCTTGCAAGGGAATGCAAGTAAAAAGAGCCACAACATCAACAGATAAAAATATCAAATAATCATCAAATAATTCACAAATAAAGAGTCCTTTAGTATTTGAGGAAAACTACTAAATGTGGTAGCTGTGTACAATATAAATATATTTTGAAGGACATGGATATTCAATTAGAAGATATCAATAGACATAATTTAGTTTTGAGACATGGCAATTGCAATAATAATGGACTTATTTGTATTGTGAGATGTAGTACCTGTCCCACATTCTACATTACGTTTTTATATATTACTGGCATGATTACTGCATATATAATTATTTGCTGTTAACATTTTTAATACAACAAAGCTTTTTAACCTGTTATTTATACCATTGATAATTAGTCCCGTTACATTCTTGTTAACCATTTTGGTTTTTATTCTACTTATTTATTTCTTTTTTTTTTGTATATACATTTTATATTTGCTATATTAAAAATGCATTTTTTTAGGGAATAGGTATAGGCATACATGGTCCTGAATTCCACTTGTACATATTTTTGGCACTGTGCATTTGTATTCCAGTTTTTCTTTAAATGTTTGTTTGTTTTATTTCAGCTGATTGGGAAAATGATGATCATGTGTTGGTTTCATTACTTTTTTCGTATATATAGGTTCTAATGGCAAGGATGTTTTAGTTCTGATGAAGTCCTCTTATTTGTTTAGGACTTATTTGTTTGTGCAGTATCTAATTTTAAATTGTGCTCAAATGAATCAAGCATATTTTGGTGTGGGAAATACATTTTGCAGTTTGCAGTGGACATTTTTCATGTGGTCTTTGCTTCTGTGAGCTGTGGACCACTTGGGGTTCTTGTTGGTGGTTATTGGTGTTTTTGGCATCCATCAGGCCATTTTTTGTTCTTTGGTTACACCCTGCAAATAGTCTGCAAATGTCTGTGGATAGATGATGATTTACAAACTCTACCTAGTTTCTTTATATTAAATTTGGCAAACATACAACAGTCTTTTGTGTAATATTCACTAAAATATATTTGGAGCAGAATCCATTAATGGAATTGGCATAATTATTCCAGTGCGATCCTGTATTCTTTTCCTTTTCAACAGAATTATTATCCTTCACACTGAAGGTAGGATTGGTAAACCCTCTTCTACATGATTCAGCATTTCATACAATATATGAACCACTTTATAAATGTCAGTCTAGTAACCATGTCCCCAGTACCATTTTTTAATACTTAAGTACAAGTAGAGAATGGTAGCGTAGACTAGGAGGACTGGGTCAGCTATACTCATGTGGAATCTGAATCTTCATGAGTAGGCCGGGAGATCCTGAATTTAAGAGTAGAGAAAATGTAAGTATTCAAGAAAGTCTGGGGCTATGAGGAGTCATGTCATCTCTTGTGGAACTGTGCCAAGAAAGATCATGCAGGGTCTGGATGGTTCATAAATAAAAAAAGAGACATAATGGAAATGTGATCTAACTTCTATAATATCTCTAGAAATCAAATGTCAAACAAAATGTGACATTGTGTTCTTGTAGATATTTCATTAACATTAAAAAAAAAACTTGTATTACTGTTCAAATAGAGTTCAGGACATGTTTCTAACTATGACAGAGAGGAGCAGAGAAGCCCATGTGGAGCTGCCATTAGCCACAAGTGAAAATACTACTGCATATTTGATATTATGGTGACTAGGATAAGAAATAAAATGAAATGGTGTGGCATTTCAGTGGGACATGTTATGCTGAGCTGTGGGAAGGCGTCAAGAAGAGTTAAGGGATTCAAAGAAAATCAAGAGTGTTAACAGCCCATATGAAGGTATCAGTGACGTAGATCTTACTATCAGTTGACAATCTTTTCAGGAAAAATGAGAAGGCAGCCAGTATGTCTATGTAACAATATAAGGCTAGTATTTAATGTTATCAGAGAGGATAAATAGGAGATGGAAGGAAGGAAGGGATGATGAAGCAGAGGGGGTACACTGCAAGTGAACAAGACAAAGAAGAATAGTGACAAAAGAAATTTTGTCTCATTTTGGTCCATGTGCACTCATGTGCACTCTTGGCTGAGATGAAGTAGGAGGCATGCAATGGACTGAATACAAAAGTTGTCCTTTCACATCTGCAGGGAGCATTCCTTTCAAGCAGCACCCCTACCCATACCTATCAACAGAATTGGGCAAGAACTTGTCCTTTCAAGTAGAAGCAACCCTTCCTACTCCCCTGAGGAAAGCAGGTAGGTGACATCCCTTTTATTTCTCCCCTTCCCTGCCTGGCTTCTTCAGTGCTGGGACCACTAATGAAAAATGGTCACTAGAGTCACAGTCAGGGCTCCATCCCTCAGTGCTATGGAGTCAGACAGACTAAAGAGGTGAGGTTGGTTAATAATGGCTTAAGCTGAGATGGAGTGGCAGAATTGTTCAAGAAGTGGAAGGCATATTATGGAAGCAGGAATATGGAGACAGACCTACCGAGGCTGATTAAAATGGGATTAAAATTTCAGAAAACAGGGATCAAGCAGATGTGCTGAATGAAAAATGAGCTAGGTTTAAAATAGCCAGCAAGGGCAAATGGGCCTAGTACTTAGCTATGAACGTATGAACACCATTCTGGAAAGGAGTAGGGACATGGCAGTAAAAACAGTGATATATAATAGAATAGGAATGAGGCATGTATAGAGGTAAATGACAGAAATAAAGGAGATAAAGCATAGGGATTTTCTGTGATTTCATTTACACCAATGTTTGTAGTATTCGCAAATGGCAGGAATGGACCCAATTTTTAATACATTTTTTCAGTTTTTTTCAGACCTTGATTTTTACCAAAAATGTACTTCTCAGCAGCCATAACTGCCTCCTTCTGTAGCTCGTATGCAGTTACCTGTATTCATAGCATATTCAGATATGCTTGGAAATTTGTTTTTTATATTTTTAATCAGCTCAGTTCCTCCAAGAGCTATAGAAACGTTCTGGCTGTTGTTGCCCACACTGCTCAGGTTTATACTTGCATGTCTCAATATTTTCCAACTTCAGGTTCCTCATTTCACAGGATGGGGGTCTATGTCACGAAATCGAATGTTGTGAATGCCGAATACCGGAAGGCCGAACTTGGTAGTTCGAAAGTTGAGAATGTCAAAGCCGCAGAAACCCGAATTCTTTCCCAGGGAAAGAATTCCGAATGGGTAGTGACGGACATTAGGGTTAGGGCATGGGTCAGGTAAGTGTGCGATAGTGACGGACTTTAGGGTTAGGGCGCAGGTCAGATAAGTGTGCGGTAGTGACAGACTTTAGAGTTTTTTGCTAAGGGGCTAACTTTTGTCCCAGATAGGAAAGCTGATCTTGCAAAGACTATTGTGGACCTTAAATTGTTTGTAAGGAAGTTGAATCTGACATGTATGATGGGGCCTAATTCTTCACTTAATAGTAGTTTTAGGATTTCAAGTTTATTTAACCCACCCCTCCATGAGATTCTTGCCTTTTTTGAACGAGTATGTGAAATGGATTTAAGGGCAACTTTTGACAGCAAAAATAATACAGCATTGTATAAACATAAAAAGCAAGGAAATATAACACAAGAAGAATTAGATTTCTTGCAGTTGTTAAAAAATGTGCCATATCAGGGTTATGAAACCAGACAAGGGAGGAGGGTTGGTGTTTATGAATCAAGTTATGTATATTAATAAAATGCTTGATTACTTAAGAAGTGAAACCTATGAACATGTCAGTCTGAATGAACTTAATGGTGCATATAAGAGAATTCATAACATTTTGAATGACCTGTTCTTAGAAGTAAGTATTACTATTGATATCTTAAAATATCTGACCATGCCGGCACCAGTTATACCAGCTTTATTTGGGTCCCCAAAGATACATAAAAATTTAAGTGATCCACCTTTTAGGCCCATAGTAGATGGGAGGGGGTCGATTACATATGCATGTGCAAAATATATCGACAGTAAACGAAAGCCTTTTCTAAGAACTGAAACATAAATTTGTACTGATTCATGGGGATTTTTAGAAGGCATTAATAAATTAGAATATAATAATGATTTTATCTTCCTTACTGTTGATATAAAAGACCTCTACACTGTAATCCCACAAACGCTAGGAATACAATGGGTTAGGGAGTTTCTACATCTTAAAAGAGCTATCAATTTGGATATTTAGGAGATCAAAACGTTACTAGAATTGGTGCTATCAAACAACTTTATGGACTTTAATGGAGACCTTTACTTGCAGAAAACAGGGGTTTCCATGGGGTCACCCTGTGGGGCCAGTTTTGCTAATTGTGTAATGGCATTTTGGGAAAGGCAATTCCTTTTCAGTAATAACATCTACAAGGACAATGTCGTATGGTACACAAGGTACCAAGACGACATGTTTTTTGTGTGGAAGGACCAGACAGTTATGGTGGATGAATTTATTACAAAAATAACTGAGTTTACGGACTTTTTAGAATTCACATACCAGGTTGAAATGGATTCTATTAATTTTTTGGACATCCAGATAACGAAAGACAAATGCAATAACAGGTACAAGACAACAATTTATAGAAAGCCCACCTACTCAAATGACTTTTTACATTTTACAAGCTGCCACCCATGCCATCAAAAGAAAGATGTTGTAAAGGGACAAATAGTAAGGGCAGCCAGAATGGTCTCTGCTGATAGTGATTACATACTGGAATGTGCAAATTTGAAAGACATGTTTCTCAAAAGGGGGTATCCGGAACCATTCCTTACACACAATTTAGATGAAGTTAACTTTAAAAGGGCTTCGGTCATTTTAGACCTATTGTGCAAAATGGCTACCAAGGCAACCATTGGGGTAATGATACACAAAATCTTGTTGAAACAGGTCATATGAGTACACAACTAAGCACCGATAGAAATTTAACAACTAGTCTATTGATCACATATTCCATAGATGTAAGTTATATTAAGGATATTATACAGAAGAACTGGATCATAATTCTGGAAGCTAATAGGATTAACAAAGTATTAGAGCCACAACCACATTTTACATATAGAAGAGGGCCAAATTTAAAAAGCCTCTTAGAAAGGCAAAGTCAGGAGCATACATCTAGAAATAGTATGGGTTAATGTGGACATTGCCAGCAGTGCAAGTTCATAAAATTAGGAAACCAGTATACCATTAGAAATAGGCAATATGTAATAAGAGGTAAACATACTTATGATTCCCAGGGAGTGGTTTATGTGGCATTATGTGAACTTTGCCCATCATTTTACATGGGCAAAATGGAAAGAAAGCTGAAGCAGAGGATTTACAAGCATCAATATAGCATCCAAAATGGAATTTTGACAAATGCCCTGGCTAAGCATATAGCTAAAAATCCAACACATAAGTTTACTTTTACAGTAATACAAAAAGTTGAGCCTAATCTAAGAGGGGGACCATGGAAATTAAGACTAGAGGAATGCGAACTTATGTGGCAAATTGGCACATCAGCAAACACACCCCGTGGTTTGAATGAATATGCTTCTATAAAATGCATGTTGAAGCTAAAAGCACTTACCAGATAAAATGTAG
>NC_056741.1:1425204925-1425397425 GCF_019279795.1 Protopterus annectens
CTGTTATCATATTACTTGAACAAGAACTAGCAGTAAAACCTTAAGTCAGACAATATGTCACAAGTAGACAAGAATGTTTCTCAGGATGGCATTTAATTCATAGAGACAGTACCTAGACTTGTAGGTAATTCATATAAATGCATTACAACATAAAAAGGAAAATAAATTTTTGTGATGGATATTTATTCTTGAAAGACAGAGAAAAGACCTTACGTATATGGCCTGCCATTATAAACTAAGTAGACTATGCAAAGGCAGTGCAGTTATTGTTTGCAGTCCCGAAAGGGAATAAAATATTAGTAATATGCATTACCATGCAGCTGATGCTCAAGAGAGTCCATAATGTATGAGACAATAACCTCGTTAAAGGAAAGGGCTGTCTTATCCCATGATTCACTTTGTGCAATTGTGTCTGACTGTTTTGAAGGCACAGCTACAGAAGTCATCATTATTTTGCCTTGTTTACATTCAAAAGCTCAATTAGTGAACAGGCTAAGATGCAAAATCATGTCTTCAGCCACACTTACACCATTAACAATTAGTAATTGTAACCCATCTTTGTGGTTCCTTCAAAGTGGCAGTTGGTGTTACCAGAAACATAGTGATCCCACTATTGAAATGGATATGCTAGTAATGACTGTTGTTGATAACCTTGTAATTCATGGCTAGAAGATGGCACTTATCTGATAAAGGGATGCCCATGCAGGCAAATATATTTTCTGCATGGGAATTTAGATATAGGTGAGCAAAGAAAATGCATCCCTTTAGTGTTTTCCATGAGTACAACGTCCATGTGTACTTAGGCATTTGTTGTTTGAAATTATGGCAATGCATGGATGTGACAGCAATCTGTCTTATACGATGTACAATATTGAGCATACATCAATAACATATTAAACAAAATATGCCTGGAACAAAAGTGACAGATTGCTACTTTTACTTTTGTTAGAACATGTGGTAAGAAAATTCAATCAGTTCATCTTAGATCTAAACACAGTTCTCACACATTCACTGTCTTTGCAGAATGCTGATGTGCACAGCATTTGTAAACAAACATGAATGCTTACTTGCTGAAGGCATTCTACCAACTTCTGGATTATACAAAATGCTTTAATCATGCATATAGAAGTTATATTATACAAGGGGTAGGATTCACGAAGGCTTGCACAGAGTCTAAGAGTAGTGTAAGACTCCATGCAGCCTTCGCGATCCAGGAACAGCCCTAAATCCCGTGTAAGAGACCAGCTAAAACGTCTCTTACACAGAGTGGGTGTGGATATGCTAATCACCTCACTTGCAGCCAAAAGGCATGCAAATGAGGTAGATTAGTGATCCAGGAAGCCCAAAGCAGTCCGTGTAAGAGCCGTTTTAGCTGCAGAAATGTACTCAGTTGACAACTGAGTACGTTTCTGCAAAAAACACAATGGAGCCATGTCAGCTCCAAATAAAGGGTGCATATGTGTCAGACAGCATGCCAATGGCCAAATATGCGCTGTATAAAACATAAAAATGAAGGTTATAAACTCACAAATGTGGGTTTTATGCAATACATGGATTTACAATGCAGGGACCAGCAGACCAAAAACAACATGGCCACCGTTTAGTGGTTGCTAAGGGGGGAAGCTGAGTCTAAGACATGTAACTAAGCATTAGTAGGCAATCTGATGTAAATTAGTGTTAGGATACTGAATTCCACTGTCACATAGCAAACGAGCACATTCTGAGTAGTGTAAGAGATACATAAGGGGGAGGAATAGAGTAGGAGATAGGTGACATCACAGGGGGGAATGGTAGAAAGAAATGCAGTTCATTGGAGGTCAGTGTTACATGACAGATGTCAGACACATATCATGGAAAGAGGAATGCCACAAGATAAGCATGGGAAAGTCAAGAAATGGAAGGTGTACACTGTTACTTACACCAAAGTTTCTTGCTGGGTGTGCATGCGCACGTATGTGCGCCATGAAGCGCGAGTAGGGCAGTGTGCGCGCGTGTAAGGCAGACTGAGCATGTGGGAGCCTGTTGGCAGACTTGTAAGACTGTTTGCGCTGGTGTGCACATGTTTTAACCCAAATAAGTAGATTCTAAACTGTGTAAGCATGTGTGCGCGCGTGTAAGCCACTGTGAGCGTTGCTCCCCCCTGAGGTAACAGAAAGGAAAAAGGAAGCAACAGAATTAGTAGGAAGCTAGCAGGGAATACTGATGGAGCTAGCAGGTGAAAACAATTAGAAGCAGGCAATTACACAGGCAGAATAGCAGCTCAGCCAAGCACTTAAAACTCTGCAAACAGCAGTGCAGGATGTTTCTCTCAAGAGACACTGCAAGACAGGAGTAAGCTATTAGAAGTGAAAACTGAAAAAGCTGAACTCAGAGCAGAAATGCTAGGGGCTGCCATAGCTGTCATAAGGAGACATAGGCTACTTGCTGAGGGTGGTGACAATGCAAATGGTGCCAGACAACCCACAGTGAGGAGAAGGAGAAGAGTGTACAGGCCCAGGGTCACCTACCATGGGTTACATGAGCTGGAGATAGTAGAGCGCTATAGAGTGGACAGAGACCTCCTGCAGCAAATTGTCGAGCTGTGCAGGCCACGCCTCACACACAGAACCAACAGAGGGGAACCCATCCCAGTGGAAACCAAGGTATGTGTTGGCCTAAGAATACTAGCAACAGGTACCTTCCAGAGACCAACTTGTGATATGATGGGGATATCACAGGCATCAGCCTCCAGGGTACTGCACCAGTTCCTGGATGCCATGTCAGCACATGTCGGTGATCATGTACATTTCCCCAATGCCCGTGAGGTATTGGCCAGCAATATGCGTCTCTTCCAGCAAATAGCGGAATACCCTAAGGTAGTGGGTGCAATAGACTGCACTCACATACACATCAAAGCACTAGCCGGTGAGCAGGGTAGGGCCTACATTAACCACAAGGGCTTCCCCTCCATCAACTGCCAGGTCGTGTGTGATGCCCAGGGCATAATAATGAATGTGTGTGCTGGCTGCCCTGGGAGCTACCATGATTCCCATATCTGGCATTTGACGCAGCTGTACCAGACATTTGCCAATGGGGACATCCCACATGGACACCTAGTGGGGGATGCAGGTTATGCACTGGAGCCATGGCTGATGACACCCATCAGAAATGCACACACACCTGAACAGGAATGCCATAATGAGGCACATGCACAAACACGTAATGTAATAGAGCGTGTATTTGGGCTGCTCAAGTCATGGTTCCGGTGTCTGGACACATCTGGTGGAGCCTTGCAGTACTCACCAACTACATGTACCCAAATTGTCATGGTATGTGCTATGCTACATAATATGATCTTGCGAAAACAGCTGCAGCAGGACCAGCATAGGGCCAGACCAAACAGCCCCCCACCATTGCCAAGGCCATCACAGGCAGGCGTGACTCGGAGGAGGAACAACCTGAGCCTGCCCCAGTAGGCAGAAGGAGGCATGCCCAGTATGCCCTGGCCTTGGCAAAGAGGCAATGCATAGCACATACACTGGCTCAGTAGGAACCCTGGGAATGATACCCCTCTCTGACTCACTCATATAATAACAGGGATGCCTAAAATGACATAACCTGCTCTCAAACATGTACAGGGAGTGTAGTATGTGCATCCGACAGAGGCAGCCCTGCAGCACCACCTGAGGCATGAATGTCATGTGTTAAGCAATGTAACAACATGTAGTATATGCACACTTGATGACCCTGACTAACATCCTACCCTCACCAAGCATGATGCCACAATATGACGATGAGATGATCAATTGCAATAAATAGCTGAAGTATTGCAGTTAGTCAAAGGGGATCAAATGTGTGCCAGCCTGGGATGAAATGCTGAGCATGACATGATGCTCCACCTGCTAGGGGTGGCATGCACCTATCAGTCTAGGCCTTATGGATACTGGCAAAGGCTGTTGTTACCCACAGTGTGCCCTGAATAGGTAAGGCTCAAAACACAAACCCACCTCCATAGGTATCAGAAGGGATAAGAACCTAGATGTAATGCTACCCAATGCCAGAAGTCTAAACAGCAAGATGCATGCAGTCTAAACTCCCCCAGTATGGAGAATGTTGATATCTGTCCTGTAACAGAAAACTGGGTCAAGGCTCACATCAGCACCCTAGCACTACCAGGTTACACCTCATACTGTGCTGTACAGCCTCAAAACATGGAACAAGCTACAAAAGGAGGGTGACTAGCAATAATTGTCAAGGATAACCACACCCCCATGTTGTTACCATAACAAGAAGCAGCATGGACTAGCCATGGTCAAGTAACAGTGGCTAAAACTGCCTCCCAGTTTATAGCCTGCTACAGACTACTGTCCTAACATCAGAAACTGCACCTGGCCTGTGTTGGAATACATGAATATATCAAGCCCTCCAAACCACATAATATTGTGTGACTGTAAATACCCAGACATAGACTGGGAGCATTATACTAGCTCCAACACTGTAGGAAAAAAGTTCCTAGAATCCATAAACCAAAATGCCCAGGAACAACGTACCACTCCCAGAAGAGGGGTAAGCATACAGGATGTGATAATTAGCAATATGGGTACTGGATGGCAAGATGAGAAGTGTATCCCTCACTGGTAAGACCAGACCATAGAGTAATCAAACTGGATATACACATCCTGACCACAGTCCCTGGCCAGAAAACCACAGTGAAAAACATGTGTAAAGCAAATGTTGCACTCCTCCAAACTGATGTGGAATCCATTAAATGCCCTGTGCAGGTGCAAAATATGGGCCACACCTCAGAACTTGTTATACAGGCATTCCATGAACACTGCCAGGAATGCTTGGATTATGCAATCCCAAATAAAACCAAGACACAATGCCATACACGCAGGCATCTGGCATGGTGGACTCCAGCCATTACCAAACCATGCAAGAGAATGAGGAAGCTACTACATGATAAAGCAAATATAAAAAGGGAAGTAATCACTGATCAGTAGTATGGCAATAAAATATGTCCACACATACAATCCACTAAGGCCAGCTACAACAAGTTGAATCTGTAAATCTTGAGGCAATGTTACACCTGCCCCAAGTACACAGACAACCCTGAACTCCCCCCAAGAAATACAAATATATGTGAGAGATGCAACCAATTATCTATACCGGAGGCTGAGCTCCTTCAACTCAGTACTGTCAAAACTAGTCAGGAGGAGAAGGTAACCACACACACCACAAACCCAGTCCCACATAGACCTATCACAACTGCAAACCAAAGACATAAACACAGAAAAACATTCCCGGAGACCCTAATTACAAACACACCACACCAGCAGAGACCTCCAAAGCAGACACCCAAGCAACCACAACCTCCAAACATAGCACATGCAACACATAGTACACAAAGCTGGTGTGCCAAACAGTCACAGGCCAGAAGGAGAAACAACATGCCTGATACAGATGTAATAGGTGACTCCATAGTCAGACACACTGCTGTCCCGCTCACCAGACTGAACAAGGGAAAGGGTACAGTAAGCTGCCTGTAGGCTGCTACAATATGCCACATAACACAAATACACAGGTCACCCCAAAGCAAGTAGAAATATGATGCAGTCATTGTCCATGCTGGCGTGAATGACCTGAGATGTACCTCCCTGGACTACATGAAAAGAGACATAGATGAGCTCTCTGATTATGTAGTCCAGGCCGGTATGACACTGACCGTTTGCAGCATCCTACCCTCACCGAGAATGATGCCACAGTACAAACATAGAATGATCAGCTTTAACAAGTGGCACAATTACTGATGTCATTCCAAGGGGATCCAATGTCTGTCTGCTTGGGATGTCATGCTTGACAAGCCACGCTGCTGTTCCAGGGATGGCTTGCACCTGTTACCCTGGGCGTCTGGATATTGGATAAGGCTTTGCCACCTCCATAGAGCCTTTCGTAGGCAAGGCTGAAAGGACTAACCCACCACCCTAGAAAACATAAGTGGAAAGAAACATAAGGGTAATGCTGACCAATGCCAGACGTGTAAACCTCAATATGCATGCTCCTGAGGCCCTCCCAGTATGGAGAACATTGATGTCCATGCAGTGACAGAAACCTGCAGCAAGCGTCCTGACAGCACACCAGCACTACCAGGTTATACCTCATATCATGCGTTATGGCCCCAAAACCTGGACCAAAACATAAAAGGAGGGGGAGTATCCATATTCAGCACAGACACCCATACGTCCAGGTAACTGACAATGCAAGAAGCATCGGAGACCACCCATGTGCAACTAACCATAGGCAAAACTGCTGTACAGTCTGTAGCATGCTACAGACCACACTCTCACACAAAGGAACCCCACCCAGCCATCCTGAAGACACTGGACAGTTTGAATGTCTCACCAAATACCAAACAAGGTACTCACAAATTACCACACAGGTGGTAAACCATTATGTATGGAAGGAGTAATCAGGGACCTAGGGACACAAGTGGACAGTAACCTGTTATGTGACACTCACATTGCCAACATGGCTAGGAAGACTGTCTATATTGGACACCGTATCATGAAAGGATTCACATCTACATCAACAGAGGTCATTGTGCCCCTATACTGTTCTCTTATCAGACCCATAATCTAGTGCAATGCCTCATTTGGGATGTACCTTACCCGACACCTGCAGCAGTTAGAAAGACCTCAAAGGTACCTCACCAAGAGGATAAAGGGTCTCAAATATATGTCATATGCTGCCTGGCTGTAGACACCCCAGCTGACTGCAGTCACATACTGCCTACACAGAGGCGTTGTATGCCTGTTGTACAAGGCCATGTCCAACACAGGAGTGATGGATATGCTCCACCCCAGAAAACCCAAAGCCATCGGAGCTGTGAGAGTGAGAGATGTCAACCTCAACACATAATGAAATAGGATGTGCTGGAGGGACAGATACATAACCCAGAGGTTCCCTACACCTTGGAACAGAATCCCACTCCATGTTAGGCAGAGCCCCACACTGACACTCTTCAACAGGAATCTTGCCAAGTGGATAGATGATCGTAGATGTACACTGGGGGTCTTCACTGTGTCACGTCCAGACAGAGGCACAGTAAAGTAAATCATAAATGGCCATAATATTTACATAGCAAGGGGTGGCGAAAGCCACACACACTCTGGCTAGGCTTATAAATGCCCTAGGGTGGATAGCCTAGTATGAACTTATGAACCTATGAAGATACAAATTGTACAGGACACTAAGGATAATCACAAGGCTTTCTTAACTAATGGTAGGAACCTTGTTGGGAATTCACAGATATGCTCTGAATCACTCAAATATTACAAACAGCATACCAAACACACACACATATTGCCAACATCCAACCTGACAGGTGCAGTGCAACCACCCCCAGAATGCAAAATGCATCCCTTTAGTGTTTTCCATGAGTACAACGTCCATGTGTACTTAGGCATTTGTTGTTTGAAATTATGGCAATGCATGGATGTGACAGCAATCTGTCTTATACGATGTACAATATTGAGCATACATCAATAACATATTAAACAAAATATGCCTGGAACAAAAGTGACAGATTGCTACTTTTACTTTTGTTAGAACATGTGGTAAGAAAATTCAATCAGTTCATCTTAGATCTAAACACAGTTCTCACACATTCACTGTCTTTGCAGAATGCTGATGTGCACAGCATTTGTAAACAAACATGAATGCTTACTTGCTGAAGGCATTCTACCAACTTCTGGATTATACAAAATGCTTTAATCATGCATATAGAAGTTATATTATACAAGGGGTAGGATTCACGAAGGCTTGCACAGAGTCTAAGAGTAGTGTAAGACTCCATGCAGCCTTCGCGATCCAGGAACAGCCCTAAATCCCGTGTAGAGACCAGCTAAACGCCTCTTACACAGAGTGGGTGTGATATGCTAATCACCTCACTTGCAGCCAAAAGGCATGCAAATGAGGTAGATTAGTGATCCAGGAAGCCCAAAGCAGTCCGTGTAAGAGCCGTTTTAGCTGCAGAAATGTACTCAGTTGACAACTGAGTACGTTTCTGCAAAAAACACAATGGAGCCATGTCAGCTCCAAATAAAGGGTGCATATGTGTCAGACAGCATGCCAATGGCCAAATATGCGCTGTATAAAACATAAAAATGAAGGTTATAAACTCACAAATGTGGGTTTTATGCAATACATGGATTTACAATGCCGGGACCAGCAGACCAAAAACAACATGGCCACCGTTTAGTGGTTGCTAAGGGGGAAGCTGAGTCTAAGACATGTAACTAAGCATTAGTAGGCAATCTGATGTAAATGAGTGTTAGGATACTGAATTCCACTATCACATAGCAAATGAGCACATTCTGAGTAGTGTAAGAGATACATAAGGGGGAGGAATAGAGTAGGAGATAGGTGACATCACAGGGGGGAATGGTAGAAAGAAATGCAGTTCATTGGAGGTCAGTGTTACATGACAGATGTCAGACACATATCATGGAAAGAGGAATGCCACAAGATAAGCATGGGAAAGTCAAGAAATGGAAGGTGTACACTGTTACTTACACCAAAGTTTCTTGCTGGGTGTGCATCTTGCGCATGCGCCATGAAGCGAGTAGGGCAGTGTCTGCGTGTAAGGCAGACTGAGCATGTGGGAGCCTGTTGGCAGACTTGTAAGACTGTTTGCGCTGGTGTGCACATGTTTTAACCCAAATAAGTAGATTCTAAACTGTTTAAGCATGTGTGCGCACGTGTAAGCCACTGTGAGCGTTGCTCCCCCCTGAGGTAACAGAAAGGAAAAAGGAAGCAACAGAATTAGTAGGAAGCTAGCAGGGAATACTGATGGAGCTAGCAGGTGAAAACAATTAGAAGCAGGCAATTACACAGGCAGAATAGCAGCTCAGCCAAGCACTTAAAACTCTGCAAACAGCAGTGCAGGATGTTTCTCTCAAGAGACACTGCAAGACAGGAGTAAGCTATTAGAAGTGAAAACTGAAAAAGCTGAACTCAGAGCAGAAATGCTAGGGGCTGCCATAGCTGTCATAAGGAGACATAGGCTACTTGCTGAGGGTGGTGACAATGCAAATGGTGCCAGACAACCCACAGTGAGGAGAAGGAGAAGAGTGTACAGGCCCAGGGTCACCTACCATGGGTTACATGAGCTGGAGATAGTAGAGCGCTATAGAGTGGACAGAGACCTCCTGCAGCAAATTGTCGAGCTGTGCAGGCCACGCCACACACAGAACCAACAGAGGGGAACCCATCCCAGTGGAAACCAAGGTATGTGTTGGCCTAAGAATACTAGCAACAGGTACCTTCCAGAGACCAACTTGTGATATGATGGGGATATCACAGGCATCAGCCTCCAGGGTACTGCACCAGTTCCTGGATGCCATGTCAGCACATGTCGGTGATCATGTACATTTCCCCAATGCCCGTGAGGTATTGGCCAGCAATATGCCTCTTCCAGCAAATAGCGGAATACCCTAAGGTAGTGGGTGCAATAGACTGCACGCACATACATCAAAGCACCAGCCGGTGAGCAGGGTAGGGCCTACATTAAACACAAGGGCTTCCCCTCCATCAACTGCCAGGTCGTGTGATGCCCAGGGCATAATAATGAATGTGTGTGCTGGCTGCCCTGGGAGCTACCATGATTCCCATATCTGGCATTTGACGCAGCTGTACCAGACATTTGCCAATGGGGACATCCCACATGGACACCTAGTGGGGGATGCAGGTTATGCACTGGAGCCATGGCTGATGACACCCATCAGAAATGCACACACACCTGAACAGGAACGCCATAATGAGGCACATGCACAAACACGTAATGTAATAGAGCGTGTATTTGGGCTGCTCAAGTCATGGTTCCGGTGTCTGGACACATCTGGTGGAGCCTTGCAGTACTCACCAACTACATGTACCCAAATTGTCATGGTATGTGCTATGCTACATAATATGATCTTGCGAAAACAGCTGCAGCAGGACCAGCATAGGGCCAGACCAAACAGCCCCCCACCATTGCCAAGGCCATCACAGGCAGAGCGTGACTCGGAGGAGGAACAACCTGAGCCTGCCCCAGTAGGCAGAAGGAGGCATGCCCAGTATGCCCTGGCCTTGGCAAAGAGGCAATGCATAGCACATACACTGGCTCAGTAGGAACCCTGGGAATGATACCCCTCTCTGACTCACTCATATAATAACAGGGATGCCTAAAATGACATAACCTGCTCTCAAACATGTACAGGGAGTGTAGTATGTGCATCCGACAGAGGCAGCCCTGCAGCACCACCTGAGGCATGAATGTCATGTGTTAAGCAATGTAACAACATGTAGTATATGCACACTTGATGACCCTGACTAACATCCTACCCTCACCAAGCATGATGCCACAATATGACGATGAGATGATCAATTGCAATAAATGGCTGAAGTATTGCAGTTAGTCAAAGGGGATCAAATGTGTGCCAGCCTGGGATGAAATGCTGAGCATGACATGATGCTCCACCTGCTAGGGGTGGCATGCACCTATCAGTCTAGGCCTTATGGATACTGGCAAAGGCTGTTGTTACCCACAGTGTGCCCTGAATAGGTAAGGCTCAAAACACAAACCCACCTCCATAGGTATCAGAAGGGATACGAACCTAGATGTAATGCTACCCAATGCCAGAAGTCTAAACAGCAAGATGCATGCAGTCTAAACTCCCCCAGTATGGAGAATGTTGATATCTGTCCTGTAACAGAAAACTGGGTCAAGGCTCACATCAGCACCCTAGCACTACCAGGTTACACCTCATAGTGTGCTGTACAGCCTCAAAACATGGAACAAGCTACAAAAGGAGGGTGACTAGCAATAATTGTCAAGGATAACCACACCCCCATGTTGTTACCATAACAAGAAGCAGCATGGACTAGCCATGGTCAAGTAACAGTGGCTAAAACTGCCTCCCAGTTTATAGCCTGCTACAGACTACTGTCCTAACATCAGAAACTGCACCTGGCCTGTGTTGGAATACATGAATATATCAAGCCCTCCAAACCACATAATATTGTGTGACTGAAAATACCCAGACATAGACTGGGAGCATTATACTAGCTCCAACACTGTAGGAAAAAGTTCCTAGAATCCATAAACCAAAATGCCCAGGAACAACGTACCACTCCCAGAAGAGGGTAAGCATACAGGATGTGATAATTAGCAATATGGGTACTGGATGGCAAGATGAGAAGTATATCCCTCACTGGTAAGACCAGACCATAGAGTAATCAAACTGGATATACACATCCTGACCACAGTCCCTGGCCAGAAAACCACAGTGAAAAACATGTGTAAAGCAAATGTTGCACTCCTCCAAACTGATGTGGAATCCATTAAATGCCCTGTGCAGGTGCAAAATATGGGCCACACCTCAGAACTTGTTATACAGGCATTCCATGAACACTGCCAGGAATGCTTGGATTATGCAATCCCAAATAAAACCAAGACACAATGCCATACACGCAGGCATCTGGCATGGTGGACTCCAGCCATTACCAAACCATGCAAGAGAATGAGGAAGCTACTACATGATAAAGCAAATATAAAAAGGGAAGTAATCACTGATCAGTAGTATGGCAATAAAATATGTCCACACATACAATCCACTAAGGCCAGCTACAACAAGTTGAATCTGTAAATCTTGAGGCAATGTTACACCTGCCCCAAGTACACAGACAACCCTGAACTCCCCCCAAGAAATACAAATATATGTGAGAGATGCAACCAATTATCTATACCGGAGGCTGAGCTCCTTCAACTCAGTACTGTCAAAACTAGTCAGGAGGAGAAGGTAACCACACACACCACAAACCCAGTCCCACATAGACCTATCACAACTGCAAACCAAAGACATAAACACAGAAAAACATTCCCGGAGACCCTAATTACAAACACACCACACCAGCAGAGACCTCCAAAGCAGACACCCAAGCAACCACAACCTCCAAACATAGCACATGCAACACATAGTACACAAAGCTGGTGTGCCAAACAGTCACAGGCCAGAAGGAGAAACAACATGCCTGATACAGATGTAATAGGTGACTCCATAGTCAGACACACTGCTGTCCCGCTCACCAGACTGAACAAGGGAAAGGGTACAGTAAGCTGCCTGTAGGCTGCTACAATATGCCACATAACACAAATACACAGGTCACCCCAAAGCAAGTAGAAATATGATGCAGTCATTGTCCATGCTGGCGTGAATGACCTGAGATGTACCTCCCTGGACTACATGAAAAGAGACATAGATGAGCTCTCTGATTATGTAGTCCAGGCCGGTATGACACTGACCGTTTGCAGCATCCTACCCTCACCGAGAATGATGCCACAGTACAAACATAGAATGATCAGCTTTAACAAGTGGCACAATTACTGATGTCATTCCAAGGGGATCCAATGTCTGTCTGCTTGGGATGTCATGCTTGACAAGCCACGCTGCTGTTCCAGGGATGGCTTGCACCTGTTACCCCTGGGCGTCTGGATATTGGATAAGGCTTTTGCCACCTCCATAGAGCCTTTCGTAGGCAAGGCTGAAAGGACTAACCCACCACCCTAGAAAACATAAGTGGAAAGAAACATAAGGGTAATGCTGACCAATGCCAGACGTGTAAACCTCAATATGCATGCTCCTGAGGCCCTCCCCAGTATGGAGAACATTGATGTCCATGCAGTGACAGAAACCTGCAGCAAGCGTCCTGACAGCACACCAGCACTACCAGGTTATACCTCATATCATGCGTTATGGCCCCAAAACCTGGACCAAAACATAAAAGGAGGGGGAGTATCCATATTCAGCACAGACACCCATACGTCCAGGTAACTGACAATGCAAGAAGCATCGGAGACCACCCATGTGCAACTAACCATAGGCAAAACTGCTGTACAGTCTGTAGCATGCTACAGACCACACTCTCACACAAAGGAACCCCACCCAGCCATCCTGAAGACACTGGACAGTTTGAATGTCTCACCAAATACCAAACAAGGTACTCACAAATTACCACACAGGTGGTAAACCATTATGTATGGAAGGAGTAATCAGGGACCTAGGGACACAAGTGGACAGTAACCTGTTATGTGACACTCACATTGCCAACATGGCTAGGAAGACTGTCTATATTGGACACCGTATCATGAAAGGATTCACATCTACATCAACAGAGGTCATTGTGCCCCTATACTGTTCTCTTATCAGACCCATAATCTAGTGCAATGCCTCATTTGGGATGTACCTTACCCGACACCTGCAGCAGTTAGAAAGACCTCAAAGGTACCTCACCAAGAGGATAAAGGGTCTCAAATATATGTCATATGCTGCCTGGCTGTAGACACCCCAGCTGACTGCAGTCACATACTGCCTACACAGAGGCGTTGTATGCCTGTTGTACAAGGCCATGTCCAACACAGGAGTGATGGATATGCTCCACCCCAGAAAACCCAAAGCCATCGGAGCTGTGAGAGTGAGAGATGTCAACCTCAACACATAATGAAATAGGATGTGCTGGAGGGACAGATACATAACCCAGAGGTTCCCTACACCTTGGAACACAATCCCACTCCATGTTAGGCAGAGCCCCACACTGACACTCTTCAACAGGAATCTTGCCAAGTGGATAGATGATCGTAGATGTACACTGGGGGTCTTCACTGTGTCACGTCCAGACAGAGGCACAGTAAAGTAAATCATAAATGGCCATAATATTTACATAGCAAGGGGTGGCGAAAGCCACACACACTCTGGCTAGGCTTATAAATGCCCTAGGGTGGATAGCCTAGTATGAACTTATGAACCTATGAAGATACAAATTGTACAGGACACTAAGGATAATCACAAGGCTTTCTTAACTAATGGTAGGAACCTTGTTGGGAATTCACAGATATGCTCTGAATCACTCAAATATTACAAACAACATACCAAACACACACATATATTGCCAACATCCAACCTGACAGGTGAAGTGCAACCACCCCCCCCCCCAGAATGCAAAATATCTATCCCAGCAGACTGCTGGCCCCCTGACATTGCAGATGCTGAGGTAACAGCCAGCATCTACAAAGCAAAACACACAGCAGCAATGGTATGAGATGGTGTCCTGGGCTGAGTCCAACATGGACTCCAAGAAGAATGGAATGCCAAATCACACTACTGCTCAATGTCAGCATTACCACAGGATATGTACCCAAAGAACAGTGTACAACAACAGTGGTGCTTCTCAACAAAGGTGTTGCCTGAATGGATACTGCAAACTACCACCACAGAATCCTGACAAGCTTGGTCTGCACAGCTATGGAAAGGATCAGCATGTACCGCAGACAAAAAGATATTGGGGACCTACTGACACCGGACCCTACAAAATGTGGCTTTCTTAAGTGCAGATCATGCCCCTTAAACATGTTTGACTCATTTGAAACAGTCATTAAGGTCATTGATCAGGGCAATGTGGTCCACACAGCGTAGCTGGACCTTGCAAAGTCTTCCATACAATACCCCACGTGTTCATTATAGATAAGCTCACCAGCTTAAATATAAACCATTATGTCAGTAGAGGGGTTGCAAACCAGACCAAGGACAGAACTGACATGGTCAGACATGCTGCAGCCATGTCAGACTACAAACCAGATATAACTGGCATCCCACAAGGCTTGGTCCTGGGACCTCCTTCGTTTGGTATATATGTCCCATAGGTACAGGCCAACATGGAAGGACTGTGTCTGAACATGTTTGCAGAGGACTACAAATACCATATCTGACCCTCCAGCTGACACAAACATCCCACAAAAGGGCCACATAGAAACAGACAACTAGTGCCATAACCATGTCAGCAAGCTAATTGCAGAAAAGTGTATAGTCAACCCCTGTGGATATACAGTAAGTGCCCACCAATTACCACATAGGTGGTAACCCATTAAGTACTTAACATGTAATGAGAGACCTGGGGACACAAGTTGATAGATATCCTGCATTGGACAAGCATGTGGCTGTAGTGGTTACAGAAACATACCATATACCCACCTAATCATGAAGGTTGTCAGATCTAGATAAGGGGAGGTCATAGTGGCTCTGCAGTCATCCTTCATCAGCGTTACAATTGACTACAATAGCCCCTGTGGGATGTACCTCAGCAGACACCTCCATCAACTGTAAAGTCCCCAAAAGTACCTCACCAGGAGTATCAAAGAGCTTGAACAGATGCCATGTGTTGCCTGATTAAACAAACTGCAGCTCCACACACTGCCATACTACCCACCCAGAGGCAAGCTGTGCCTGATGTATAAAGCCATGTCCAAGCTGGAATCAATGAACATGCTGCACCTTGTACAATCTGAATGGCAGTGAGCTATGCACATGAGAGACCTGAACCCCAGCACTGACATACATAGGACAAGCTGTACTGAATGATCCATAACACAGAAGCCACCCCACTCTTGAGTAAACTCCCAGTACAGGTTAGCCAGAGAGTCACTCATCGACTCTCCTCAAGAGGAATCTTGATGAGTGGATGGGAGATAGTAGGTTTACCCTGGGTATCACTGTTATGTCACGGGTAGACGGAGGCACAGTATACTAACCATGACATATGTCATGGCAAACTCCACTTACAATGTGTGTCGAAGGACAAACACACTCTCCGACTAGCATTAGAAATGGCCTAGGGCACATCGCTAGTGTTTGCCAATGTACACCTATGTTGTGGAATACATTACCAATGTTGGACAAGCCTGGTTTAAGTAGTTCATATCTGAGCATAATGCGACACGGTCAGATGTGCACAACTGGCCCCTAACCAGGCTGTTGTGCTCACTATGAAAATGTAAAGCAGTGATAGGACTAAAGCCCAGGATACTGTCCACCACAGTGAAAGTACTGAACCAGTACACTATACGGTACTACAGTGTTAGGTCAGTATGAAAGGATGTTGATAACTGTATGCAAAGTATCCCATGCAAACCCTGCAGGCACAGTATAATCCCTGTTGTGTCCAGACACATAGCAGTTGGACAGTAACTACACAACATGACACACAACCATAAACGTGAGATATTGTTGAAGTTCACACTCATCCACAAATGTGGTGGGCTGCAGAGTTCAACATATGGAAAGCTCACACTGGGCATGCTCGCACACTTTGATAAATGAGACATATGACAGACAACATGCCATGGAAAGCCTGAACTGGGCATGCTCACACACTTAGGCCAAATCTCAGTTTAGCAGTTGGCCACACATATCTGATATTTGTACATGTAATTCCAGGAACCAACCATATTACAGCAATCTGCCCAGTGCACACAGTTAAATGACTACAGAGACATACGTGATATAGTGGATCCCTCTCATATTCAAACATCTTCCACAGATACACAAGTTGTTCATAGAAACAGGGAATGCTATGGCAATAAAGACCTGCAAACAGTCTATCAGCAACAAATATTGTGCATCTGACAATTAAACATATGGGTGTAGAGGTCAACACTAGGCTGTTTGCCCTAGGGAATGACAGCTTAGCCAGAGTGTGCTGGGCTGCCTGCCCCCAGTACAGTAGGCTACTGTGCCACTGTAAAGTAGGTCACATAAGGCACCATGTGAGGCTAGTGTGCTGTGCCTCTGTCAAGCAGGGACACAGTGGAGATCCCAGGGGTGAATTTGCTAAGCCACATCCATGTTGTTGGTGTGTGCTGGAAGAGGGTTGGTGAGGACCTCTAAAAGTAAGTGGGCATCAATAACAGACTGAGGGGAGCCTTATCTGCATTGTCTGGACAATTTCACTGTCAACACTTTGTCGTGATGATTATGAGGGATTGAAGTGTTGTGCCAGTACTGTTCAGAGATGTCCTCCCTCTGTGGTATACTGCTCTGCAATGTATTAGCTCACTCCGTCTGTTGGACAGCTTATATATGGCTGGTGTACACCTGACAGGTGTCCTGTTGTGGAGCAGTCATGGGTATATTTGGGATAGCATGATCAATGCAAACCTTCCACATGCTCATAGAATGCAATTGTCAAGGATTATGCAGAGTAGCCTGTATACTCCCCCAGCATGGGTCCTTTGAAGTCTTCCACCCCAGTCTTCACAAGTGTAAAGTCTGCATTTCATAAATACACCTTGTTTGCAGTGACAACCTTGCCTGGAGGTGGGGATGGGATATGAATGTGCAGGGAAAGGTGGGTATGGTCAGATATCAACAATGGTGGTCTACCTCTGGTGTGGAACAGTGAGTACCCATGTTGCAGATGGTCAGGTGCAATATGTATTCCCCCTTGTGGCTGTGGTGAGTGGTTCTGCCATAGCACATGGACTCACAAATTGTAGTGGCTGTAGGGTAATGTTGTAGAGGCCTGAGTAGTTCCCACACACAATATACCTGTACCTGACGTTAACAACTGGAATGGTGTATGTGAACACCTGCATATCTTGGCACTGTTCCCAGGGAAGCAAAGTGTGTGTCCTGGATGTGGGAAGGGTGGTCCGAACTGGTTGTGTTGTGTGTTACAGGTCCTGTGGTCACGAAGCATGGTATAGAACATAACCTGGCAGTGTGATGTGCATATCTGACCCTGAAGTAGGTGGCTACAAATGCATATATATGCTATCCCCCACCTGACAGGTAGTACTAGATCTACATACCTCTGTAGAAATAATGATGTCAGCACCCTATAAATACTGCAGGTGCAGAACAGAAGACCAGGAATTTGGAAAGTGCGCTCTGTTAATGCGTCTCCCTCAAGTGTCATAATATAGTTAGGTAGGGGTTTGAATCCTGCAAATGCTCAGTGGGTGAGCGAGGTTGGCGTGTGTGCAAGTTTGTGTGAGGGAAATGTCCCTTTTGGCAACTGGGAAAACGCACTACAAGATGCACATTCCCCTTTCTAAACACTGATGATGTCAGCACCCTATAAGTACAGCAGGAGACGGGCAACCTGCCAGTAATGTGAATAGCGTGCTCCGCTAATGCATCCGTCTCGAGTGTCATAACATATTAGGTGGGGGTTTGAATCCTGCAAATGCTCAGTGTGTATGAAGAGAGGTTAGTGTGTGTGCAATTCTGTATGAAAGATATGTCCCTTTTGGCAACTAGGAAAACACACTACAGGATGCACATTCCTCTTTCTAAACACTGATGATGTCAGCACCCTATAAGTACAGCAGGAGAATGAAAATCTCCCAGTAATGCGAAGAGCGCGCCCTGCTAATGCATCCGTCTCGAGTGTCATAACATAATTAGATAGGGGCTTGAATCCTGCAAATGCTTGGTGTGTGTGAAGAGGGATTAGTGTGTGTGCAATTCTGTATGAACAAAATGTCCCTTTTGGCAACTAGGAGAACACACTACAGGATGCACATTCCCCTTTCTAAACACTGATGATGTCAGCACCCTATAAGTAGAGCAGGAGAAGGGAAACCTCGCAGTAAAGCGAATAGCATGCTCCGCTAATGCGTCTGTCTTGTGTTCCATAACCTAGTTAGGTAGGGGTTTAAATCTTGCAAATAGCAAGTTTGGGTGCGAGGTGTTAGGGTGTGTGCAATTCTGTGGGAGGGAAATGTCCCTTTTGGCAACTAGGAGAACACACGACAGGATGCACATTCCCCTTTCTAAACACTGATGATGTCAGCACCATATAAGTACAGCAGGAGAAGGGACACCTACCAGTAATGCGAATAGCGCGTGCTGCTAATGCATCTGTCTTGAGTGTTGCAACATAGTTAGGTAGGGGTTTGAATCCTACAAATGGCAAGTGTGTGTGGGGGGTGAAAGTATGGTGTGTAAGAGAACTGGTCCTTTTGCCAACCAGTACAACACACCAGCTGCTGCATATTCCAATCTCTACACAGAGATGATGTCAGCACCCTACAAGTACAGCAGAAGAGGACAAATCTCCCAGTAATGCAAATAGCATGCTCTGCTACTCCGTCTCTCACTACTGTCATAGCACAGTTAGTTATGGCTTTGAACTCCACACATGCCACGTGTGTTTTTGTCACACAGAATGCCCATGTATGTGGGTTGTTGTTCACAATAATGCATGACATTGATTAAACCAGTAATGGCAATGGACACAGATGATGTATGTGTGTGCCAAATACACACATGTACCTGTGACCTTCAACAGTTCCCATGTCTGACGCCTGCCACATGTGAATACATGGTATTTGCACTGGATAACATTATGACTGTGGTCTTCTGTGCGGGTGCTGCATGTGGTATGTGTATATACATTGTGAGATGTATATGGTATCATCCTAGCAGCGAGGGATACACATCTGGTCTGGGGCATATAGTCTACATGTTGTTGGTGAACAGGTGCTGCATGTTTTCACCTGTTGTGGGAGTGGTAACAAGTTGTTCCATAGCAATGCAGTGACTACATGCTAGGAACCTTTCAGCTAGGGTGTTGTAGCTACAGTAATTTATCAGCATTCAGTAATACGTCAGCATTCCTGGTGAGGGTATGATGCCAACCAAGGTCAGGGTCATACCAACCTGTGCCACATGCTCAGAGAGCCCTTCCATGTTCCCTATCATGTAGTCCAGGGTGGTACATCACAGGTCAGCCATAGTGGCATGGACAATGACTGAGTCATATGTGTCCATGCCTCTGACTGACCTGTATTCTTGTGTTATGTGGTGGACCATAGTGCCCCACGGGCATATCACTGTGACCTTCACCTTGTCCAGCCTGGTGAGCAGGACCTCACTGTACCGGACAATAAAGGTAACTAACACAACTATAGCAGGTGTGTTGTCTAGCCGTACAGGCTGTGACTGTTTGGCACACAGGATTTGTGTGCTATGTGTTGCATGTGCTGTGTTCTGGCTTAACGTATGCCTCTGTGCCAGCTGCAGAGGTGTCTGCTGCTCAGGCAGGATGCTATTCTGAGGCTCCACGAATGGCCCAGTGTGTTCACATGTTTGGATGGCTGTCAGTGTAGGTCTACATCAGACTGGTATTGTAGTCACTGTAGTATTTCATGCCACCTGACAGGTTATGCCAGTACTGGGTTCAGAGTGCTTAGTCCCCAGTTTGGCTATGTGGTTTTATCTCGTACATGTGTTGTACGTCCATGTGTAGGGGAGAGGGTTGACTGTGTACATGTGGCAGCTGTGACATTGCCACATGACCCACATATTCCACAACTGTACCATAGAGGTGACTGACAAGTGACCTTTGCACATGCTACCATAGTATTGTGATTGCCATGGTGATTGACAGCACATAGGGCCAATGGGGAACAAGGTACATAGGTTCATAGGTTCATACTAGGCTATCTGCCCTAGGACATTTATAAGCCTAGCCAGAATGTGTTTGGCTTTCGCCACCCATTTTAAATTTATTTTGCTATGCCCTTTTTCGAGGTTAGTATACTGTGCCTCTGTCAAACAGTGACACAGAAGTGATACCCGGGGTAAACCTACGATCTCCCATCCACTCATCAGGATTCCTCTTAAAGAGAGTCAATGAGGGACTCTGCCTAACCTGGACTGGGATTTTATTCCAGAGTGAAGGGAGCCTCTGGGTTATGAATCTGTCCCTCCAGCATGTCCTATTTATTTCAATGCTGAGGTTCAAGTCTCTCGAGCGCGTAGCTCGATGGGATTTGGATTTTCTGAGGTGCAGCATGTTCATTAATTCTGGGTTGGACATGGCTTTATACGTCAGGCACAGACCACCTCTGAACAGGCGGTATGCCACTGAGTAGAGCTGGAGTTTCTTTAACTGGGCAGCATATGGCATCTGTTTGAGCCCTTTGATCCTCTTGGTGAGGTACTTTTGGGGTCTTTCCAGTTGCTGCAGGTGTCTGGTAAGGTACATCCCAAAAGGGGCATTGTACTCAATTATGGGCCTGATGACGGATGAGTAAAGAGGCATGATGACCTCCCCTGATCTAGATGTGAATCCCATGATTAGGTGGGCTATATAAAATGTTTTTCTAACCACTTTGGCCACGTGGTTGTCAAATGAGAGATTGCTATCAACTTGGGTTCCCAGGTCACTAATTACTTCGTCTGTACTTAATGGATTACCACCTATGTGGTAATTTGTGGGCACTTTGTTTTTGCCAAAGGGGATGACTATACACTTTTTGGCATTTAGCTTGAGGCCATGGCTCTGGCACCAGTTGTCTGTTTCTATGAGGCCCTTTTGAAGGATGCTTGTGTCGGCTGGAGAGTCGATTATGGTGCCCAGTTTGCAGTCATCTGTGAACTTGGTCAGCCACAGTCCTTCTGTGTTGACCTGTACCTCCGAGAAATATATACCGAACAAGAAAGGTCCCAGGACTGAGCCTTGTGGGACACCACTTGTAACTGGTTTGGAGTCTGACATGGCTCCAGCAATTCAAACCATGTGGGTTCTGTCCTTGAGCCAGTATGCAATCCATCTAGTGACATAGGGGTTTATATTTAAGCTGGTGAGCTTATCTATAATGCCCGAGTGGAGTATTGTATCGAAGGCTTTTGCGAGATCCAGGTAGGTTGTGTGGACCACCTTCCCCTCGTCAATGGCCTTGGTGACTGTTTCAAAGAAATCAACCAGGTTTAAGAGGCAGGATCTGCCCTTAACAAAGCCAAACTGGGTAGGATCCAGTGTCTGTAGGTCCCCAATATCTTTATTTATGAGGTCCATGATGATCCTTTCCATAGCTTTGCAGACCAAGCTAGTCAGGCTTATGGGGCGATAGTTTCCAGGATCTGTTGAGGCACCACCTTTATGGAGAGGGGCCACTGTTTGCTGTACGCCACTCTTTGGGCACATATCCTGTAGTAAGGCTGAGATTGAACAGTAGTGTTATGTTTGGGTTTAGCTCTTCTTGGAGTTCATGTAGGACACAGCCCGGGACACTGTCTGGTCCCATGATTTCTGTGTTTTTTGCTTTGGAGAGGGCGGCTCTTACCTGAGCATCTGAGATGTCAGGGGGGCAGCACCCTGCTGGGATAGATATTTGCACTTTTGGTGTGGAGGGTGGGGGGAGAAGTTTGCACTGAACCTGTCAGCTAGGATGTTGGCAATGTCTGTGGGTTCAGTGTATTTTCTGTCATTTTGGACTAATTCTGAGCATATCTGAGAATTACCACCCAGGTTCCTAACATAACTAAAGAAAGCCTTGTGATTATCCTTAGTGTCCTGTGCAATTTTTCTCTCAAAGCTGGCCTTAGACATTTTTATGAGTGCCCGTAGTTTTTTGCTAATACTGATCAGTGATGCCTTCCCTTTTTGGGATTTTGCTCTATCATTTAGTAGTTTCCTCCTTCTATTGTATAGTTTGTTTATGGTTGGGGTCCACCAGACAGGATGTCTGCCTTTGGAAGATTGGGTCTTGGTTTTATTTGGGATCGCATGATCCATGCATTCCTGAAGGTGTTCATAGAATGCGTTAATAAAGGATTCTGCGGTCTGGGTCATATTTTCCACAGGCCCAGGGGCTTTGAAGGATTCCACCTCGGTTTTGAGGAGTGTGAAATTTGCTTTAGAGAAGTTTTTCACTGTGGTTTTCTGGGCAGGGGGTGGGGTCGGGATGTGAATATCCAGTGAGATTAGTTTATGGTCTGATCTTACCAGTGAGGGATACACTTTTGGTCTGGAGCATAGAGTCCCCATGTTGGTGATGATCAGGTCCAATATGTTTTCCCCTCTTGTGGGAGTTTTAACAAGTTGTTCCATAGCATTTGAGTTTATAAATTCTAGGAACCTTTGGGCTAGGGTGTTGGAGCTTGAGTAATGCTCCCAGTCTATGTTTGGGTAGTTGAAATCGCCCAATATAATAGTGTTTGGAGAGACCTTCATATTTTCCAGTGTTCTCAGGAAGGCCGAGTGGGGTTCCTGGGTTTGGGAAGGTGGTCTGTAGCAGGCTATAAACTGGAAGGCAGTTTTACCCACTGTTAGTTGCACATGGATAGTCTCTGATGGTTCGTGCTTTGCCACCAACCTGGAGGTGTGGGTATCTTTGATGAATATCGATGCTCCCCCTCCTTTTGTGGTTCGGTCCAAGTTTTGGGGCCAAAAAGCATGGTATGAGGTATAACCTGGTAGTGCTGGGGTGCTCTCGGGAGCCCTGAACCAGGTTTCTGTTACTGCACAGATATCGATGTTCTCCATGCTAAGGAGAGTTTCGAGTGCATGCATCTTGAGGTTTAGACTTCTGGCATTGAGTAGCATTACTCTTAGTTTCTTATCCCTTGTGATACCTATGGAGGTGGGTTTGTCTTTTGAGCCTTGCCTAAAAAAGGCACTATGGTGGTAGCAAGAGCCTTTGCCAATATCTGAAAGCCCAGGGGTGACAGGTGCAAGCCGTCCCTAGCGAAGCAGGTGGTTCAACAGAAGGTGAGTATGTGAGGGTGTAGTGCTTGTGATTAGTTAGCACTGACATATATGACTGCTCACATGGACAAATGCCAGGTAGGTCATATGCAATGTGTCACAGGCAACGTACATGTGAACAGGACAAACAGTGATGTTCTGTCAAGTGAGACATGGAAATACATATAGTAAGCTATGCAGATGTCACTAGGAGTCCACAGAAGCTCTGTAACTCTGCATTGCAGGTGGGATCAGTGTTCCAGGGTAACTGCAAGCAAACATGCATGCAAACAAAGCTACAGTAAGCAGGGCTGCATGTATTCCATTGTACAACAAACAAACTGTACCACTTCCAGTAGGTAACAGTGCAAATATGCAGGCACAACACACATGTACATGGAAATACACAGGTCAGATGGCTAGGGTCCAGTCTCAGGACACACAAGTGTACAGACCATGTACCGTCAGGATGTACAATAACTGGATGGAAACCCAGGTGCTCATACCTGCAGTAATACACATGTCAAATAACAGACATTGAGCCTTCACTCAGTGGTTCCATACTTAGTAGGATGTATGCTACCTGGCCTGCCACCACAGTATCCCTGACATGTATGGGGACTCTCCCTCCTGTGATGGTTAGTTTTGTGTGTTGGGGCTGTCTAACATGGTATGAGATGTGAGCTTGCAGTGCTAGGGTGCTCCTGTGTGTCCTGTACCAGTCGTGTAGTACTAAACACATATCAACATCCTCAAACATCTTCATTGCAGAGTCCAGTGTGGGCAACATGCCACTTGCAGTTTACATGTCCATCATTGCGTATCAATACTTTCATTACCTTATCCCCTGTGCTACCTATGTATGTAGCCTTCTGTTGACATCCTTACCACCAGTATGCCAACATGTGCAGATGATACACTATGGTACTTACCATGGGTGTAGACAACAGTACAAGACAATCATACCCTTACTGCATCAGGCATGCTGGGATATAACCACAATTATATCAGCACACAGTACTGTTAACAACATGATACTATTACTACACATCTATGAAGTCACCCTGTGCATCAGCAACATGTTAACCTGTACCTGCACTGATGTTACAGATTGCAGGAGGTGGCACAGTTTCATCATATGCACAGGGTGTGAACTTGGTATGCCTGAGTCTGCCACTGATACCACCAATTGACATGTATGTGTATGTGTGTTGGTGAGGGACAGCAGTACAAGGTGGGGCAATGTTGATGCAGTGTGTGCGTGTATGCGGTAGCCCTAGGTGTTGTCAATTTGCATGTGTGTATGGATGCACACAGTTCCACCTCATGGCTGCCATATACTGGTGTTTGTGGACAGCCACAGACTGTACCTGTCAGGTCATACAGATCAGTGTCTGTGGCCACGGACACAGTACCTGTAGCTTGCAGGGGTGCTACGGACCGTATACGGTACCAATCCAGACTGGGTACTGTCATCAGAAGCAGGTGTTCATTGACTGGACACAGATCCCTGTCGGGCCTGTCCAGAGCCACGTGCACGTGGTCTCCTGGGGCGGTCTGATGACAGCACAGACCCAGCATTGCTGGGGCTGCTGCTGGCACTATGGGGGCGGCTGCGGCCCTGTTGTCATCCGCGATGACTGCCAGCTGCTGCTGTTGCTGGCATACACCCACGTCGACGTCTCAACTGTCCACCATGCCCTGGCTCATGGACATGTAGTTGTGGAACCGGTCTAATATGTCCCCACAATGTCTGTCTATGACATCGGTGAAATTACGGATGGCAGCTGCAATGTCACGCATACTGTCAGTCATGGCTGTGCAACATGCTGTCAGCTCCCTCAGACCCTGTCTGGTGTACTGTTCCATACATGACTGTGCCTGCATGACAGCCCGGAACATAGCTGAGGTTGTAATACCTCTGTGGGCACGTCTGACAGGGGCAGTACGCTCACGGATGCTCCCACAAGAACCCCTGGACATCTGTCTGTGTGGTACCATCTCAGAGCCATGCCCATGGCTGCTGTGTGGGGAAGCATGTGCCACAGATACCACATTACCCTGGTCAATGCCCACTGTATCCTGTCCATCACCTAGGGACATTGGTGACAAAGGGTGTATTGACAGGATAACTGTGCGCATTGATGGGGTTGACAGCTGTGTACTGTCAATTGGCTGACCAATGACGGACCCTGGCATACCTTCCTGTGCCATTACACAGATGTCATCATTATCAGTACCCATGGCACCTGATTCAGGTTCCCTGCTGCATGACACCAGAGCAGCACCAGAACCTGTGGGAGGGAAACAGGAAACACAGTTTACAATGTCTACACAATGTTACCAGTGATGCCCACATGCACACATGCACAGGTGCACACATCCACACATGCACACATGCACACATCCACACATGCACACATGCACACATGCACGCATGCACAGGTGCACACATGCATACATGCACAGGTGCACACATGCACAGGTGCACACATGCACACATGCACAGGTGCACACATGCACACATGCACACAGTTGCACACTTGCACACTACTCAGTATGCGAGATATCAACACACAAAGACACACCTGCATGCATACACAGAGCACTACTCAGTGAGCCTAATATTACTATTACTATCAAGACTATTAAAGGTATTGTTAATGCACACTCACCAGCATGGATAGGCTGCATTGCTGTTACACTGTAGGGACCTGCAGAAGTGAGGAAATTAATGTCAGTGGGCACAACTGTGCCATTGTTACTGAGTATGATACAGGTCAGTAGTACAACAGTCGCCTTTCACACGTCAGCTGCTGATATTGAGAATATCACACTTGCACATTAAATGCTATGATGACAGCTACAAACCAAGGACACACCTCACACATGCATTAACTACCAGTGTACACAACAGTCAACTATACATATGGCATATTACCTGCACGCTCGTAGTCTTGCTGCTGCTTGGCTCCAGCCTCCATCATAATGCAGGTCTGCTGCTGTTGTTGTTGTTGGCGGGCTGGAGCCACAACACTTAGGAGTAGTCCCTCCAGTCTGGTGAGTGGGGGATGTGTAGCCACCCCACCACCTGTGGCAACCTGTTGCCTGTGGATATCCAACGCACGCTGATGGACATTTCTGATTAAATCACTGCAGTGATGTCGTACCTGCTCATATGTCCTATTATGCATGCCTATGTCATTTACCCGATGGACCAGGTCTTGCCACAGTGCAGCCCTCTCCTGCTGATTCTGGCTGGTGCGGGAAAAGAGTATTGCATAATCCCGCACCAGGCTCTGGTGTATCTCCTCATCCTCAGCTGCAGAGTACGCTGGATTGTGCTGGTGAGCCATGGTCCTGAAAAATAAAATAACATGATATCAGCAAAATATGTCAGCAGAATTTGGCACACATGCTACACATGCTACTCGACTGTTGTGATACAACATATCTCACATATATGGCATCTGTCTGTCTATTGGTGGATACGCATGTAAATGGCCAGGTATCAGTGCTCAGCCAACAACTGTGCAACAGTACCTGGCACACTCCATATGACATACTACCAAACCCCAGCAGTCAGAACACTGATTCAGATCCAAAGCACCTCCTCACTCTGGGGGTTTGTATCGAGGTGCTGTATGGGGTACATCATCAACTACTGTGAGCTGACCACAAACTAATTGCCCTGGATATACATATCCCACCTCCACCACCAGCACAAATGATTACCGTGAATAACATTTCATATGCAAACTGTACACTTCGTAACACTGACATGGTATCCTTTAAGCCCACTGGGCCAGTGGAAGACACAATCCACAATGCTGACCCCTTCACAAATGATTTTTACGGACATCTCTGAGAATGCATGGATCATGCAATCCCATATAAGACCAAGACACTCTCCACAAAGGGACAGCATCCTGTCTGGTGGACCCAGCCATAGACAGATTGTATAACAAAAGATGGAAGCTACTGCAAGACAGAGCATAATTCCATAAAGGGAAGGCATGTTTGATCAGCACTAGTAAGGAGCTATTTTCTCTCATACAAACATCCATGGGCAACTTTGAGAGGGAAATCAACAGGGACACTACAGATAACCACAAGGCCTTCTTCAGTTATGTTAGCAACCTGGTCAGAAACCCTCCAATATGCTCATAGTTAGTACACAACAACAAATAATTCACTGAACCCACATATATTGTCAACATTGTGGCATACAGGTTCAGTGCAGGTTTTCCCCCTCCCTCTCCCCCCAAATAAGACATACTTATCCCAGCTGACTGTAACCTCCCTGTCATCACAGATGTCCAGGTGAGAGCCACCCTCAGAAAAGCAGAAAACACAACATGAATGGGACCTGATGGTATCCCCAGTTGCATGCTACATGAACTCCAAGAGGAGCTAAACACACATATTGAAGTGCTATGTAACACTAGCCTGACTACAGGATATGTACCTGTACACTGGCGTACAGCAGCAGTGGTTCCACTCCACGAAGGAGGCACCTCTACATACCAGTACAATACAATACAACACAATACATTACAATACAATACAATACAATATACTATTGCCCCTGGGACTACAGCAGCATACTGTTCTGCTACCCTGACCATTGTGACACATGTGATGTGATGGTACCTGCTCCTGTCAAACAGTTACACAGGGTGACTCATATGGCATATTACCTAACTGACTAACATTCAGCAGGGGTATGTGTGACATGTACTAATGGGGAGTCTTGCATCTTAACGCTGTGTGGTTTATTGCAGGGTATGTCTTATCTGTGGGTAGGAACCTGTACCTCCACCATGTGCTCTCTACTGCAGTGTCACGGACGACACACAGCAGTCATTTAGGTTGTGGATGGTGTGAGGTGTTACTATGGTTGTTGGACATCTGTCATGGGTGTGACTTAAGTATGTAAATCCAGGAGTGGTAACCTCTATGTGGGTAGTACATGTGTACTCTGTGGTGTTGTCAGTCACTGTGCATTGGTGATGTGTTTGAGTGCATTGTCACAGTGTTGTACATGTCACTGTGTCCTTCTCCATATCTGTAGCTGTCATGTGAGGTACATACCATGGCAGCCATTGTGTGGTGTGGAGCGGTACACTGACCTACATGTCCATAGCTGACACACCATGTCTGCTGACACATACCATGTGCAGGTATTCCAGGAATAGTGTGCCACTGTGAATATCATTGGGGGGACTATTGTACACATTTATGACCCTGTTCACCCCTGACACATGCAGTGGTGGTCAGCCAATCACATATCTGGTGGTTACTGGTGTAGGTGATTTGAAATGGGGTATGGTACTCCAGTTTTGACACTGGTGTTCACTCCATGCCTTTGTCACCAGGCACCTGTTGCAATACATCTGTACACATATGCCTCACTCAGAATATATATACATCTCTCTCTCTATATATATATATATATATATATATATATATATATATATATATATATGTATATGTATATATATATATATATATATATATATATATATATATATATATATATATATATATGTCTGTATACATATACACATATATATATTGATGTACATATATTGCTATAGATATGAAGAGAGGGGTGTGTGACAGAGAGGGGGTGAGAGTGACAGAGGGGGTGGGACAGGGGGAGTGTGAGATTGTCATATACAGTCATACCTGTAGATAGTCAGATCTGTCTGTCTATGTATATGTATCTACATATATCTATATCTGTATGTGTGTATTACATATATATGTTTGTACATATTCTATCTATCTACATCTGTCTATGTATTCCTACATCCCTCTCTATGTATGTATACATATATGCATATTATATATATATATATATATATATATATATATATATATATATATATATATATATATATACATACATACATATATTGACATACATACGTATCCATATGATAGATAGGTATATCAACATGTTTGTTTACAAAACTGTATACACACACTAACATACTGCTAAACATACATAACTGTGAAATCTACTTTGTACATTGCACTACAACCTACATTCAACCTACATTGATATGTGCACATAGATGCCCTCACATACATATGTATGTACAGCCTTCACTGATAGTTGCTGTATGTCCCCTGCCCTATGCACATCTTCATATACATATGGATACAGACCAATGACACATATGGAGGGTTCACAGTATGTAGACTTTTATAGTATTACTTTACATTACCTGTGTTTGTCACAGCTGCTTGTGTTGCCATCTTGTTTCGTGTCCTGCTGCTCCACTTGCCAGTTGTCAGCTTTCAAGTGGTTGTTGCTGACTGGTTTTGTTTGCGTATGTTTATTTATTTCTCTCTCTCTCTCTCTCTCTCTCTCTCTCTCTGTCTCTCCCTACCTCCACATGGTGCAATGAAAGTTTTGCATGTGTGGACTGGGAGTAGAGCATGCTTTTGTAGGTATCTGCATATGTCTATGTGATGGCCTCTGCACCAATTGTTAGCCAGCATTTGCTAATTGCATGCAGCCAGTTGTGTACTGATTGCAGTTCTCACTGTGATTTCAGGACAGTGCTATAAAAAGGTATGTGAGATAGGCATAGGCCTTTCAGATTTTAAGGGCAGGGACCATGCTGGTATGCTGTGGACACTGTTCTGTGAGTGTAAAGGTTAGTATCTCTCTCATATTTCTGGCTGTGTTGTAGATTAACATTTCTCCATTCATTTCTCCAGTTTCCTGTACTAAGTGTGTATGTACACTGACACCTAAGACTACTACTACTGTTAATGTGGATGGGTGTGCTTTCTTGTGGGACATGTGGTGTAACTGGTGTATAGCAGTGGCTCTTGCACTTTGTTGCTATGGCTTCAATATTTGCCCTTTACATTCACTACTTGTATGCCTGCTAGGTGTCTTGACTGTAGTGTGTTGCTGTGGCTTTCCTATTTTCCATGTACATTCACACCTTGGAATGCTTGCTATATCTGCTAGGGTGTTACTACATGCAGTGTGGTCTGGCCATGGTGTGAGCCTTGACATCTATTAGGGTATTTGAGTATGCTGCTGAGCAGGCCCCAGAGACTCTCAGGTGCATCTTTTATCTGCCTCATGGAATGGTACATATCAGTGGAGTACACCCATTAAATTGTCTGGTATTCTGCAGTTGTGACTGTGGGATAGCATGAGCATATGTATTACTACGCTATTTCTGCCGTGCAAGTGGTGCATACTTTCAGTACTTCATAGTTACCATTGCATGTGTTGTAACACCTTTCTGTCTACTGTTTGTACATTTCACAGGGAGTCTGTGGGGCATCCCTGTAACTCAGTCACTGTTGCTATGTCGAGGCTCTTAACTATTCACATATGACAGTGTCAGACCTCTCACGTGTACAAATATTTGCAGGTTGTCCACATTTTTGCCTCATATTTTGGTCAATATCTCATAAACAGCTTTTTCTGTCAAATCACTGTGGGCTCAAGTCAGACTATAGTGACAAAAATTTAAGTTTCAGACTTCATACCCTTCCAAACATCCAACAAAATGCAGGACCTGTTACTCTCTGAACTGTCTAAGTTTGTTGTAGCATTATTTGGAATGTGTCCCTGTTTTTGGCCCTTTGCTCCACATTTTTTATTACTTAGTCCGGATGTGTTCCTGTAAGAGGTTGTGGGGTATGGGCAGTGATTATCCTGTTGTGAGTATGTGTGTGGCTTGCAAGGTGCTACAGTGACATTATTACCTACTAGCTACCAACTAGCATGGCTGTTTCTGTTCACACACTACTATTCTAGAAATCCACTACATTTGACAGTAAATATACATTACATGCTTTGTGTACTACACATCCTATATTCCCTTTGCATTCATTCCTACTATTACATGATATATTTATTGTAGCACAATGCTCTTATATAGCTGTCATGGCTTAGTGGTAAGTCATGCAGACTACTGTTTGCAAGGTCCTGGGTTCGGGACTGACAGTGGGATTTTATTTTGCTTTTGAGCAGACTACAGGACTTGTCATTCAGAGTGACTAAGGCACTTTTAAGCAGTTGTAACCGGATTAGCGCTGGTTTGCGCGGAGCTCTCGCATGCGCACTGGCATTCAGCTCCACGCACACCCGCTTACAACCGCTTAAAAGTGCTTAGTCTTGTGCACACCCACCCTATTTTCTTTGAAAGAAATGAAAATGGGGAGACAAAGTGGTGAAAAAGGGGTCACAAAGAGGGTAAGACAGTAGGGAATCAAGCTCGGGTTTTGCAGGAGGGATGTAGGTAAGGCCCATAGCCACCCATTTCTTCATCAGCAACAGCTGTCCTCACACCTGAGAGAGGTGTGAGGACAACAATAATACTTGTTGTACAGCCAATTGTAATTGACAGTTTCCATGTCCAGCAAACATGTGTGCGAAATGGGCAGCTATGTATGGGGTGTAATATTTTGTGGGTACAGAGTGCCCTTTTTTTTTTTTTTCAAGTGAGAGTGGTATGTCAGGTACAGGAAGTCGGTATAGCTGGGGAGGTAGGTTGGGTAGGTCAACAGACAAGACAAACAAGACGCATACAGGGGCGGTGTATGACACATGTGGGGGGGTTACACAATTGACGGGGACAGATGTTTGGACATCTAGAGCCCATGAGCCCACAGATGGCAACAGTTGAACTGATATCCCCACCCATGGGCAGTTGCCACTGTGCCTTCACAGCCCAGGACAGGGCTGTGCTGGGGGCTGTGTAGGCCGGGCAGCAGGCATGCCTGTTAGTTGTGCCACCTGTGCCTCAAGCTGGCGTCGGGGCCCAAGAACAGCTTCCTGGATCTCCCTACGCATCACAGTCCGGACACTATGGAGGGTGAGTGGTTGTTCTCCTCCGGCCACACTTGCAGAGGGGGGACAAGCCCCATCCCCTGCAGCGCTTCCACCCACAGGTGGCACAGGGCCACCGGAGGAGGGCCCGGACTGGGCACTACTGCTAGGTGCACTCGCCAGCTGAAGTGGGAGAGGTGGGTCCGCTGGAACCCGCCTTCCCTGTTGTCCTATGTTTTGCATTATATCATGACAGTTTGGTTTAGTAACGTACAATACCATTCACAATTAGTTGTAACAGCATGCATCAGTATTCCCATTAACCAAACACCCAGATATTCAAACCATTGAACAGCAAGCATAACACATGCATATTTTGAACAGAAATACACAGTCCAACAACATGCAGGGTTGATTGATGGCAACAGGCCATCAGGTTTGGATGTATGAACAGGGAAGATGCATCAACATACATGCAAATATGTATGACCCAACAGGACAAATGTCCAGGGGTGTTAATTGTGATTGCACATACCAATTTTACGTGGAATGGATTATATGTGGTTATAGGGTAGGGTGAAGAAAATTTAATTAACACCTTCAAATACCAATACATATGCTGTACATTTCTAATAGCTACAGATATATACACACTACAGTTCTACCTACAGTTTCCTATGTGATAACTACTTCAAGTTGGTGATAGGAATGTTACTGCTACATCAATATACATTTTCATTTTTATTTATACACATTCATATCTGGCTCTGTTCAGCTACATCATCCTGCAACATTTGCTTTATATAGCTATAGACAACTGTGGATGTTTGGTATTTCAGACAACCATACTATCTGCATATTGCAGATTGAGAGCAACATATCCATATTTTGGGATACACATTCCAGCTGCAGTAACATTTTCAACACATTTTGCAGTTTGGTTCTGCTTGTCACATTCATTTCATTCTGTATTGACTGCAGTATACTTTATTCAGGAGTTATTACTACTTTATTGATGGATTTATAACTCTTTCTCACACTCTCTCACTTGTTTTATTTTTACAATTCAGGATGGTACTTAATTCTAGGCTTTATTGACATGTTTTACCTGTAGTTATTACAATCCTTTCCAACAGTCTCTCTTCTGTCATGTTTCTGTATTTCAACAGGGATATATTTCACACGTGTTTTACTCAGCTTCTGCAGCTGTACTTTTCAGCCTGCTGCAGGTTATGTACTATTATATTACAGGTGGAACATCTTTATTTCAGACTTTATTTCAGACTTTTTCATTTTTCTGTTTGGATTACAGACTGCATTACACTTTTGTAATTAAGCAGTACTTGCAAACCTTCTTATACTATTACTTGCACATTTTATTACTTAGTGACTACACTGCACTCTTTTGCTAACTGTCATACTTTTATATTTATTTACAGTTACAAGGAGAGGATTACTGACCTGCCTGGTGGCGCAACCGCACCAGCATATCGCCATAGGCTCTACGGTTCACAAAACGGACACCTGCAGCTGTAGTATAAATAAAGTAATATTGGAATACACATCTCCATAATATCAGCTAGGTTAATTTCTTACATAAATAATTAGATGTAACTTACTCAGTAGTGGGGCGTTGGGCATTTGCCGGGCCTCCTGGATCCAAAGGTTCAGTTGGTCCTGCTTCCATCTCTTCAGATCTGCATGTTGGTGACGGACCTGCTCACCAGTCCTTGGTATCCCTGTGGCACTGGTAAGATCATGAGCCAACCGGTCCCATGCCTCATCCCTATATGCTCCCCACAGGACCTGGCCCTGCATGAGTTGGGCCTCAAGATTGTGGACAAGGAGCCAAACCATGTATTTGGACTCCTCAACGCCCCACCTCTGTGCTCGAAAGCAACTACCCTCACCTACACCTGACATTCTGGCTGCAAGTTGGTTCTACAATCGGTTATGCTGTGTATTCCTGCCTATGGGGCTTATATATGCCATTTTTCCCGCACTTATCTGTGATTGGCCATTTTGGAAATGTATCAGCTTCACAAAACCTGCTTTGTCATGCTCCTCTTTCTATTCATTCCTATATATTTGCTATTACTGCATTTCAAAGTGCAGCTGTCATGGCTTAGTGGTTCAGTACCTTGACTATGGTGCATGGCATCCTGGGTTCGAACCTGGCCACTGCTTTTTATATTTTATGACTGTCTACACAGGCTAGGAGGTGTGTCTGTGTAAAGGCAGTTTTGTTACAGCTTGCTCAACGTTGCCCGTCGGTTAGCTTGTTGGCGCGGCGCGCAGCTCCGCGCAAATTGGTTACACTGGTTTACGCTTCATTTGGCTGTCAGCACACATATTACGCTCAGCTCAGCTAGGGGCACACAGTTTCAGTGTGTTAAACCACTGCTCACCTACGGGCACTCATTTTGCACCTGTTAAACCACTGCTCACCTATGGGCACTCATTTTGCACCTGTTAAACCACTGCTCACCTACGGGCACTCATTTTACACCTAATAAACCACTGCTCACCTATGTGCAGATGCACCCAACTTGTTAAACTGTAGCTTAGCTATAGGCACATTTGGCTTTTTTTATTATTTTGTTATCTCACATTTCTTCAAAATAAATGGCCCATTTCATTACATTTTACATAAAATATAATTTTATATGTGTACATATATGTCAGGGACTTGTTTTATGCTTATTTCACTAAAAATACAAATTGATGTTGGGGGGGCTCGAACCATGACTGCCTGCTCTTCAGCCGACGTCTCTACCGCTACGCTATTGCTTCTTGGTTTACTTTGTATATGTAGTTCTTATATGCTTTTCCACTGACTGCTAACTGTGGCTAAGCTACGGGCACGCCCGTGCAAACGAGCGCACTCATGGGTAAACACCTTTACAATTTAAAAAAAATATATAACATTTCATTTATATATTTTATGTTCATAGTCTGTGGGGGCATGTGTTGTGTTGTGTTTATTCACATTTACACGGACTCTGTCGTGGGGGGTTACTTTAGGGACTTTTACTCTTCTGGGGGCGTGCCTATTTGCAGGGCTCGGCCTGTGGACATGCCCCCTACTGTCTTCCACGGACCATGTAAGCCTTAGGTGTGATTCAGCATGCCCTCATGCATATGCATGGCATGCTGACGTCACACCGTTTAACTGCAGCCTCCGTGTAAGCCTTGTAACTCTTACACAGAGGCTTCGTGAATCCAGCCCAAGATCTTTGCAATTGTATATGTTACTACTGCACAGCAGTTGAAGACTGCAGCCTTTAATTTGATTCTGTGTCACTTGTTTAATTTAAATACTCTGTCAGTAGAAAGGTATCATCTGAAATTGTTAATCTATTGCATCTTACTCATCCAACCATTTAGCTTCAGATTATGCTTACTCAGTTGTGACACACCTGGGTGGATGATGTTTATAGCTCAACAAGGGATTTAAAACAAAATAAAACACTTAACAGACAATTAAACACATTAAACAAACATAGCAACATAACACCAAAGTAACACCACTGCAGTAGCAGACCACTTCCATAGTGTAAAATAACAACACCATATTTAAAACAATGTATTCATGACTGTCTTGTACTATTAATTGTCTACTGCAGTTAAGTTCACTAAGTTTGCCTAATGGAAATTCACGACATGTTGCAGGTTACTGACTAAACATGATCAAGTGTTAATTAATACCAGGATCACTGTGAATAATTTATATTTATTTATTGACATCTGTTAACTGGGTTAGTCCAACTGAGCTAGGGGCCCATTTTCAGTGGTGATCTGAGGAGAAAAGCCAGAAGTATTACATATTTTTACAATAAAACTCAAATAAAAAATAAACATAAGAGTAAAAAATTAAAACCACCATGAAACATAATAAGAAATCAACAGTTAAGCAATATCTGTACATAAAGTAGGTTAAATAATTGACAGGTCTACAGAATATCACACATGAAATACATGCAAATAGATAAACCATTTAATCAATTTTTTTTAAATAAAGATATATATGAATGTATATGCTATGGAAGTGAGGAGAGAGGGAGGTATAAAGGTATATGAGGCAAGTACAAGGAAGTAAAGAGTAGAACAAGGAAAAGGAGTTAAATTGAGAAGAGAAAAATGGGGGTTAGACAAGGGCAGGACCATGTACTCTGAAGAAAAATTTTAATTTTTTTTTTGAACAGGTGTTTTTGATGAATACTTCTTATGTTTTGAGGAAGTGAGTTCCAAGCATGTGCAACAGAGTATTTGTACAGGGACTTTCCTATATTTTTATTAGGTTTACATATGTCAAGGATGTGTTTGCTGGAAGTACGAGTGACAATGGGGGTTATAGTAGGAGACTAGGTTGGAAATGGAAGGGTAGGAAGAGGAGTTATAAAAAATAGGGAATAAAAACACTGCAGTGAATTATTTATGTTATTTGCCAAACCTTAAGGACGATTACTATTTTCTTCACAGAATTGTATTATTACTTTGCATTTTCTATTACGATATTTACTTTTACTTAACCTAATTATGAATTTTTTTGACAAAATGAACTACTGACATAAATAACGGTTGATAATTTTTACTTTCGATATACTTTTGTTGACATAATGCATGTCAAACAGATAAGCTTTAAATATATTTACATATTTAAACACACACAAAAAAAAAAATATATATATATATATATATATATATATATATATATATATATATATATATGTGTATGTATATGTGCATATGTTAATTAAAGCAGTTGATTAAACAATTTGTCAATTTTGATGGCTTTGTTGAGACAGAACTTGATTTATTGCCTCAGGTACTTGATGCCTGTTATAGTTGGGAACTGTTCATTGACTATAGCATTTGTATGTCACCTCTACTTTTGTATATCTTATTACTGCTGGTAAATTTTTTACTTTACCGTTGGCAGTTGTTCATTTTGTGTGAATGTGGGGGGTTCTCTTGTCTGCATGGCTGTGTACACATGGAGTTAATATGTACAAGTAAGGGAACTGTGAAGGAAAACGAACCCCTGCAAACACTACTGTCAGTGACTTTTTAATATTTGAAAATATGCATGTTTGTTTAGGTGTTGATTGAGGCTGGGATCCGAGCTGATATGTTTTTTTTTACACTGATAAAGGCAGTTAATCATGGCATGTAGGTCTTGTCTTTGCAGAACATTTACCTTCTTTACTAGTAGGTGTTCCAGATACTCATTGTATTACTTTCATTCAGATATGTGTCAGCAGTCATGGTTCTGATGGTTTCAGGGTAATATACATACTGCCTTAGCTAAATATGTTTTAGAAAATCAAGAATATTTTTTTCAGATACATGGTAATAGAAGATGTAAACAAAGGGGTTAGAGGTGGGTCATGGTCTTTGCAACTTGAGAGTATAGAATTGTTCTGGCAAATGATTCTCAATGCTTTTCGCTGGCCAGGTATTAATGAATATTGCTCAATTAACAGTTTACTCAAACCTAAAGCTCTGGACAGAGAAGTAATATCAATAACAAAAAATTTTATAATAGAGAAATATGCTTTAACTCTCATATGTGAACTGACACTTCTAGTTAAACAACAAACATGGATATTACAGGGAAGAATTTAATAATGGTGACTTGCTAACAATGTTACAAGTCCAGGGTTTGGGAATTATATTTATTACTATCATCACAATCACTTTTTAGAATCATGGTTTATAAAATTACTTTTAAAATATGGTTTTAATGCACTTATTATGTGAAACAAATGTTGGGGTTAATGTAATGAACTATTTTAAACAGGAACACAGTGTTTGACAATGTGAATACTAGGCCGGATTTGAAAAGAAAGGTAGGAGGGGATAAATGTATGATACTATATTACATGATCAGGCAGCAGTAAATGTAAATCATTTCTTAGATGTTTCACTCGGTCTGATGAAATTCACAAGGATTATATGTGGACGAGAGTGTTAACCTTTTAAAAGTCTGGTTTTCAATAAACATACTTAAACATTTTTCTGAGCAGTGGATTTCTTGGCCAGACTAACTTTTTGTTGGCATTAAAATCAGGAAGAGCAACTCCCATAATTATAGGAGCTCTCTAATTAAACTAAATAGGAAACTAAGATGACTAATTAAGTCCAGCAAGGCCAATTATGAGGTCAAGACAGTCTCACAGGGTAAACGCAAACACAAGGTTTTCTACAGCTATATCCAAAACTTCAAAGGCAGTAAACATCAGTGTGATGAACCGGTGGTCAATGGCACCGCCTTTACTGAATAGAGTGACACAACAATTTCGCTGGCTAACAAATTCAGCTCAAACTTCACACCCCCACCTCCGTCCATAAAATACATACTAGCATGACCCTCCCAACTATAAAAAGGGAACAGGTCTTGGCAGCGCACAGTAAGGCCAAAAACACAGCCTCAGTGGGCCCTGACAATATCCCTGGATGCCTTCTAAAAACATGACCTATCAGGTCCGTTTGAGTCACTTTTCAACTATAGCCTCAAAACTGACTTTGTACCATGACAATGGAGGACCACAGAAGAAGTAAGAATGGCACTAAGGAAAATAAAGTCAGGGAAAGAATAAGGCTCAGTTGAGGTCACAGCAGATAGGACAAAGATGCTGGGTAAAATAGAGGAGAAATGGCTCCTGAGGGTACTCATAAGCAGTGTGAACAGAAAGTTGTATCCCAGGTGACTGGAAAATAAGTATATTAGTGCCAGTGAGCTCAAGAAGAAAGGGGATATTCACAAATTTGGGCAGTATAAGGGTATCAAACTCCTGTTCACATTGCATGAAAGTTCCTGAGAAAGTGATTGATACACAAATATGCAGAGTAGTAGAAAGTAAGATGGGAGATGAGCAGTTCGGATTCAGATCAGGACATAGCACAACGGACATGTTGTTTGTAATGAGACAGATACTGGAGAACTAATGATTGAGTACAATGCCCCATTCGGAATGTATCTGACCCGACACCTGCGGCAGCTGGAAAGGCCCCAAAAGTTCCTCACCAAAAGGATAAAGGGACTCAAAAATATGTCTTATGCTGCCCGACTGAAAGAACTCCAGCTCTATTCAGTCGCTTACCGCTTGCTCAGAGGGACCTGTGCCTGACATACAAGGCCATGTCAAACCCAGATTTGATGAACATGCTTCACCTCAAAAAATCTAGATCCCTCAGAACTACAAGGGCGGGAGACTTAAACCTTGACACGGTTATTAATAGGACATGCTGGAGGGACAGATTCATCACCCAGAGACTCCCTATGCTGTGGAACAAAATCCCGGTACATGTGAGGCAGAGCACCTCGCTGGCCGTGTTCAAGAGAAATCTTGACCAATGGATGGGAGATCGCAGATATACCCCAGGGATTACCTCAGTGTCACTGCTCGACAGAGGCACAGGAAAATAATGGGCATAGTTTTCTTCAAACTAAAGGGGTGGTGAAAGCCACAAAAACTCTGGGCTAGACTTATAAATGCCCTTGGGCAGATAGCCTAGTATGAACCTATGAACCTATGAACCTATGAAGAAGAAGCTAAAGATGAGGAAAGAGTTCAAGTGGGCATTCCTAGACTTAGAGAAAGCATATGACAAGGTCCCAGGAAAGTTGATTTGGGCAATACTGCAGTAGTTTCAAGTCCCAGAAACATTGGTAGAATTAGTGTAGGGTATGTACAAGGACCCAATGACTCAAGTATGAACAGTGTTCGGTCTTACAGAGGTGTTCACAGGGGGAGTGGGAGTGGGTGTGCACCGGGGTTCAGTTTTGTGCCCACTGTTGTTCATACTGGTGATGGACTACATCAGCAAACAGGTCAGAGGTGACAGATCAACAAAGTTGCTGTATGCAGGCAATGTGGCATTACAGTCTGACTCTAAGCAAGAACTTCAGCAAAGGAGAGAGGAATGGAATGCAAAACTGAAGGCACATGGGATGAAACTGTATACAGATAAGACAACTGTAATGGCAGCAAATGGGGCAAATCAGAAGAAGATGAAAATTGAGATAGAAGGGAAAAATAGCTGAACAGTTTAATAGCTTCATATATCTGGAAGGTGTGGTTGAGGAGAAGGGAAGTCTAAATGAGGAGGTAAAAGTTAGAATCAGAGTGGCTGCACCCACCTGCACAGAGTGTCAAGTTTAGTCTATGACAGAAGAATGCCAAAGAGGCTGAAAAGTAAGGTGTACAAAACAGTTGGTGTGACCAGTGCTACAGTATGGTACAGAAACCAGGGCAGTAAAGACAGAGCAGATGAGGAAGTTAGAGGTGATGGAGATGATGTGGTTGAGATGGGGTTCAGATGTACACTGTGCGAAAGATGAGGAAATGAGGAAATAGCAGAAGTCAAAGTAGCTACAATTGCAGAAAAAAGTCAAAGAGAAGAGATTATGGTGGTTCAGACACACATCCAGAAAAGTAGAAGTTAATCTGGTGAAGAAGATTTGGGACAGACAGTAAGAGGGGAAGAAGAAATGAGGATGTCCAGCAAAGAGGTGGATGAATTGCATGAGAAAAGACCTGCTACAGTTAAGCATGAGTGTCAAAGAAGGCTAGTGAGTTTCATTGAATAGACACTGATGGCAACAGTTGACACAACACCTCGACCTCCGAGGTAGAAAATAGGAAAAAAGGGGTTGATGATGATGATGTTAATGAATGGATGACTGCAATGGTTATCCCACTTCACAAGGGTGGACCAGCACCCAACCCCCGAAACTACAAGCTTATCAGTCTGACTGGTCTAAATATGCAAAACCATGGAAAGAATTATCATGGAACTGATCAACAAAAACATAGACAAACTTCAATAGTGGATCCAACACAGTTTGGACTTGTCAAGAGAAGATCATACCTACTAAACCTGGTGACCATCCTTGAAAAGGTCACCAAGGCGATGAATGAAGGGGAAAATGATGAATACTGCCTACTTGGACCTGGCAAAGGAGTTGGATGCAATACTCCACTCGCATATGGCTGGCAAACTCACCAAACTAGACATAAACCCTATGTGACTTAAACTGCCAGCTGGCTCACAGACAGAATCAGGAAATTAGGACTAGTGATACTACCTCCACTAAGAGGCCAGTCAACAATGGGGTGCCTCAGGGCTCAGTGCTGGGACTTCTCCCATTTGGCATTAACTTCTCGGAGGTAAAGGCTAATGTCAAGGGCTTTCAGCTGAGGATGACCAAGTTTTTTTATTTTTTTTTTTATTCTGTATTTGTTTACCAGGAATGTCTGACCAGGTATGAATCCTGTTTTCAGTGGAGGCCCAGGGAGAAAAGCTCCAACATAGATATTAAAATTAATAAACTACATAATATTATCACATGAAGTGCAATAACAGAAAGAATCGTCATACAGAATAAATAAAGTCATATCAGAAAAAAATGAAATGAATATTAAACAACAATCATAGGATATTGAACACCTTGTAAAATATAATTGATAGTGATAAGCAATGGTAAAGATGCTACGCATTTTAAATAAGGGAAAAAGGCTAATAGAAAGGAAAGAGATTTTGCAGTTGAGAGAGATTAGGACATGGAGTTCAAGTAGGGAATGTTTGGAGAAGTAACTGGTACTTTGGCTAATAAGAGAAGGGACGAAAGGGGGAAAAGAAGAGAAAGGGAAAGTGAAGGAAGAAGGGGGGAGGAAGAGAAGGAAGGAGTAATAGGCAGTGTCAGCCGAGTGTAAGTCATGTACAGAGACAAGAGATAAGGAGACATCTCTTTAGAGGTTGTTTACATATGTGGCTTCATGACATCGCTCTAATGTCTGTAGGAATACTGTTCCAGACCTTGGCAACTCAGTAGGAATACAGGCAGTGACTGATAGAACTTTTTGGTTTATGGATTTCAAGGAGGTGTTTCTCAGATGAGCGAAGAGGGTGATTACGGATGTAATGGTTAAGCATGATGCTGGTTCCTGGGCAGGAAGAGGATTTATATACTATTTTATGAGCAAGTTAGAGTTGGGTACATTTGAGGAAGTGAGGTAACTCAAGCCAGTTTAAATATGTGAGGGTGGTACAGTGGTGGAAGTTGTATGACTGTCTAGCTGCAAATCTATTTACTTTGTTACAGCAAAGCTCAAGTTTTGATATGTTGGTGAAAATGGGTGAGGCATATAGTAGTGAAGGAAAGAGGCATGCATTGTCTAGAGTAACTCTTGAGAAGTTGGTAAGAAATTGTTTTGATGTATAGAGCATGCCCAGTTTTTGGTATGTTGTTTATGCACTTTTTGAATATGAAGATCAAATTTCAGTCGATCCTCTATTATGACACAAAGTAAGTTTATGTGAGGTACAACTTCAATTTCAGTACTGTTAAGAGAGGATATTTTGAAGGTGTCTTTTATGTGTGTTTGGGATTTGGGGAAAAATAAGAGCAGTTTAATTTTATATGGATTTAGGAAAAGCTGATTACATACATACATACATACGTACATACAAATATTTCAAGCACGGGCATTAATGCCCTTCTTGCTTGCCAGTATACCAAAACACTTGTTCCCATAATAAGTATCCAAGTTGTTCTTAAACATATCTAAACTAGTACTTGCTTTAATGTAATTCTGTAGTCTGTTCCATGCATCATCTACTCTGTCAGAGAACCAATGATTGTCACTGAGACAGTTTTCAGTAGAGTTGAAAGCCTGCTGAATGATAGATTGTAACAGGGAAGATGAGCAAATTACAGTGGGGTCATCTGCATATTGTATATGTATAGCTTGTTAGGAGGATGCATGTTGATCATTTATAAATATGTTAAAAAGGAGAATGCCAAGTACAGAGCCTTGTGGGACACTTGCATTAACTGGGAGAAAAGATGAGTAAGTAGAGAGCCGTTTAATTGATTGTAGCCGGTTAGACAGATAGCTAAAGAACCAAGTGACTGTTGTACTGGAAAAGCCTAAAAAAGACATTTGTGAGAGTACTGTAGTATGTGAAACTGTATCAAAAGCTTTACAGAGATTTAAAAAGAGAAAGGAAACTAAATTACTGTTATCTTTGGCTTTAATGACGTGGTCCAAAAAGGCAACAAGGGCAGTTGTTGTGCTATGATTTGGGTGAAAGCCGTGTTGGTTAGATGTTAATAGATTATCTTGGAGTTAGTATTTTAAAGGTTATTTATGAATACATTTTTTCTAAGATTTTCTTCTAAGATCTTGGAAAGAGGGGACATGATTGCAATTGGTCTGAAGTTTGTTATTTCAGTGGAATTTCCCACTTTATGAAGAGGAATGATGTAATTTCTTTTCCAGAGAGATGGGACTCACAAATGGATCGATTGATCAAGATAGGGATTGGGTATGCAATATTTAGATATTCATACAGAAGATCGTCTACAGAGTGTAAGCGGCTTAAGATTGTGTAATAATTTTTTTTATATAGGATGTAGAGACAGATTTTAAGTTGAAAATGACATTGTTAGAGCTTTGAAATATGACATGAGTGGCATGATTCTATAGGGAGCTTTGGGTGTTTTTTGTCATGATTTGAAGTTGTTTGTAGGTCTGTAGGTGAGCTTGAGATGTCTCTCTTGTACATTAATTGTCTACTAGAAGGGGATAGTGTCTAGGTGAATTTAACTCTCTTTTTTCTTATATGAGCAACATTAAGGAATGATGTTAAGTTGTCTATCTCGCCTTCATTCTTGCTGGATGGGTTCGGAGCCGACTCGGCCCGACTGCCACTCTAAAAGCTCAAGAGTTGGTTCCACCGGCTCGAGGCTCCCCTTATATCCCACAATGCTAGGCGAGAGTTACCTCAGATCTCGTTTGCCGCTACAGCTTCGAGGTTGGTTTTCTACCGGTTCTTGGTAAGTGACTTTTTCTTGTGGTAATTAGTCTTTCAAAACCCCTTTAATTTTAATATATTTACTTAATTCCCTTAGTTTAGGAAAATTTTTATCCCCTTCTAAAAAATTTCCGTTTTTTTCCCTCAAGAACCTTAGGTTCTTCCCTTGGGCCTACAGGCCTTTTTCTCTTCCCTAGTGGAGTGTGTGTATTATTTTATTTTAAAATCCTAGTTACTGGTTTTATTATAATTTAACTTGACAGGGTGTAACTAGTGTGTTTGTGTGTGTGTTTGTGTACACCTGTTTAAAAAATGTCTAAAGAAGCAAAGGTCTCCGGATTCAAGAAGTGTGATGCGTGCTGTCAGAAAATGTCTCTGACAGACGCTCACACTTCTTGTGTCTACTGTCTGGGGCCTTTGCACCTGCAGGACTCCTGTGCTGTGTGCCATGGCTTCAGCCCCAGGGTCCTGCAGGAAAGAAAAAATAAATTAATACTAAGAGGCTTACTCAAGCCAGAGGATTCCCTATCTGTTTCAACAGGGAATCCCTCTAAGGCATCTAGGTCTTCGGCTCCGACTTCTGAGCCGAGACCTAAGGTTTCTCAACCTCTGCCTTCATCGGCTCCGGCTGGAGCCGATAAGTCTCAGTCCACAGTTTCTGTGGCTCCCTCGGCTCCGGCTGGAGCCGAGGTAATAGAAGTTCCCGTGTCGGCTCCGACCAGACCTTCGGAGCCGACAACTAGAAAGAGGTCAAGGTCACCATCTCTTGGCTCTGTTCATTCGGCTCCAGGATCTCACCTGCTGTCTGAACGGAGCCAAAGATCTCACTCCTCTAGGTCATCGAGGCTGTCGGATCATGACCTTCAGAGGGTAGTGAGTCGACTTCTTAAGTCCGAGGCACTGGCCCAGATGCTTCAGAGCCCGACTCATCAGTCGATGCCTGCCCCGGTCCAGCAACATATTCCTCCTTCGACTCTTTTGAGCTCGGAGCCGGGTCATGTCGGAACCGAGACTGTGATAGCGTCGGAGCCGATACAATTGTCTTCGGCTCCGCCGGCTCCGTTTTCTTCCTTGGAAGAATCTCGGCGCTGGACTTCCCTCGTCGGCTCAGAGGGGGTGAGTGGCATCGGACCCTTGTCTGACCCCCCTCTCCCTCTCGGAGCTTCGGCGCTGGTGAGTTCGGCTCCGACATCGACCTCGGAGCCATCACTGTCGGTGCCGAGGGGGGTTCTTAGCTTCTCGGAGCGGGGACCTCTGGCTCTGCCTGACAGGGGTGCATTCGAGGTCATGCGGAGTGTGTTAGAGCCTGGCTCTACTCCACAGTCGGCTCCGTCCGCCCCTCCCTCTATGGTGCCACAGGCTAAGTCGACTCACTCCCTCATCCCGGACCGCAGAGAGCCAGCTCCTCAGGAACCCCCTGTGGGGATTTCATCCTCTTCCGAGGCCTCTCCTGATTTGGCAGAAGAGCCCACTCAGAAGAGGAAGTGTAAGAGGAAACACATTGACTCACCTGAGTCCATCACGTCAGACACAGATTTGGATGATTCTGAGGGTTCCCCCCGTTCCCCTTCTGAAGATGTCTCATTTGCAGACATTCTGGAGATCCTGAAACAGAGGGGAAATTGGCCAGCCCTCAACCCTTCGGAGGACGAATCTGTGTATCTTGAGGCATTTGGCTCTCGTCCTTCCACCTCCTGGGTGTCCCCTTCGACCCCCTCATGCAGGTGGTTGCTAAGAAGGCATGGACGGCTCCTGATTCAGTGGACCCCACTCCCAGGAGACCCTCCAAGTTCATAACAGCTCCAGCAGACAAACAGTTTTTAACAAAAGGAGTTTCTATGGATGCTATGGTGGTAGCTTCTGCCACTAAGAAGGAGCTAGCTGATCCTTCAGTACCTGTCCATCCACCTAACAAGGAATCTAGGTCCATGGATAGGTGCGGAAGTGGATGTTCTCGTCAGCGACATTTACCATGCGTTCGCTGAACTACCTGTGCCATTTTACTCGTCTTCAAAGGGACTTGATCAAGGAAGCGAGTGAAATGTTAAAGGACCCTACAGCTGCGGGTTTCCAAGATAAGATGAACACGCAGCTGGCTACCCTTAATTCCATAACCAACTCCTCCATGCCTTCTTTCTTACGCGGCTGATGGAGCGAGCAGAGCCGCAGGGACAGGTGTGGCCTTACGTAGGCATGCCTGGATGCGGCTATGCAATTTTGCGGACCCCTTCAAGACGTCTTTCACGAACTCCCCGTTTGATGGATCATCCCTCTTTGGTCCTCAAGTGAAAGAAACCTTGACTAGGTGCGAGACTGATGGCAAGACCCTTTCTGCCGTCGGAGTCCGTTTTCTACTCCTTCCAGGCCTTACCCCAAAGGCCAGAAAGGTGGAAAGATGTGGTTCCGTAAACAATCTCAAGGGACTTCGCCTGACACACAGAGTCGTATTTCCGCCAGGGGCAGAGGCGGAATAACAATGGTAGACGCCGCCCTAGGGGCAGGGGGTCCAGCCAGAACCAGGGCAATCAGGAAGCCTTCCCTGACAAGCCCTTTCAGCATCCCTGAGGTGTTGCCCGACTGCCCATCTTCGGAGGCAGTCGGGGGAAGATTGTCACTGTACCCAGAAGCCTGGCTATCCCTGACTCAAGACAAATGGGTACAGTCCATCATTTCCGAAGGCTATTCTATCCCCTTTCTTCGCTTTCCAAATCAGTCAAAAAAATCCCTTCCAGATGTTCCACCCACTCAAAGGGATCTAGCAGTTTTGGAGATTTCAAAACTGCTTGCAAAAGAGCAATTCAGCCAGTTCCAGCAGACCAGCAAGGATCCGGAATCTACTCAAGGTTCTTTTTAGTTCCAAAGAAAACAGGGGACTGGAGACCAATTTTGGATCTCAGTGTCTTGAACAAATCAGTCAAGAAAACAAGATTTCGGATGGTCACGCTGCAATCCATCCTTCCCTTTGGGCAAAGGAAACTGGATGTGCTCTATAGACCTTCGGGATGCGTACTATCACATAAAGATGAACAGACGCTCCAGAAGATTCCTCCGCTTCAGGCTGGGAACCAGTCATTTTCAGTTCAGGGCCCTGCCCTTTGGTCTCACCACTGCCCCGGTGTTTACCAAATGCATGGCAGTGGTAGCTTCTCACCTGAGATGACAAGGATTCCAGGTGTTTCCATATTTGGACGACTGGCTCCTCACAGCTCCCACCAAGCATCTCCTTCTGATGGCCAGAGATTATACTTTTCGCGTTTGTCAAAAGCTGGGTATTTCAATAAATTGTGAAAAGTCTGTTTTGTCGCTTTGTCGTACTATTACCTACATAGGCAAATCTAGATACAATAAACATGTCTGCAAGACTAACACATCAGAGAATAACAGACATTCACAAATTGGTATCACTCCTTTTCAACAACAACAGAATCAAAGCCAGGTTAGTTCTAAAGGTGTTGGGAATTATGGCAGCGCCATACCTCTGCTTCCATTAGCCAGATACCACATGCGGATCCTTCAATGGATGCTCTTTACTCAATGGTCATACCAGGAACTTCCAATGTCTCACACCATTATGATCACGCAAGCGTGCAAAAAGCATCTCATGTGGTGGATGTCTTCCCCTCAGCTCTTGTCGGGAAGACCCTTTGTTCCACCTCCTCCGGTTGCTACTCTGACAACGGATGCCTCCCTGATCGGGTGGGGGGGCATTATCAGGGCAGGACGGTCCAGGGCACATGGCAACCAAACGAATGCCACTTGCACATAAATGTTCTGGAGATGAGAGCAGTGCTTTTAGCGTTGCAAGCCCTTCAAGACTCTCTTCCCTTGGGAACGATTGCAATCCAGACAGACAATATGTCTGTAGTGTGGTACATCAACAAACAAGGCGGAACCAGATCATACCCCCTGTGTCGAGAAGCACTCAGACTGTGGCAATGGGCGATTTCTTCTCAGCGGTTTCTGATAGCAACGCACATCCCCGGGAAGTCCAATCAAATTGCGGACAAGTTGAGCAGAGCTATACTCATGCCTCACGAGTGGTCTCTGAAAGACTCTGTAGTGAGAGAAATTTTTCTCAAGTGGGGTCAGCCTTGCTGCGATCGTTTTGCTACTCCCCAAAACAGCAAGTGCAGAGAATATTTCACTCTATTCCTTTTACCAGGCCAACCCAGCAGAGACGCTCTAGTCCAAGTTTGGCCCCCGGGGACTTCTGTATGCATTTCCTCCTTTCCCACTGATCTCTCAAGTAATACAGAAAGCTATCGCTCAGAAGGCCTCATTGATCCTCATTGCTCCTTACTGGCCTCGACAAGTGTGGTTCCCCTTTCTACATCGTTTTCTCTTGAGCGACCGTGGAATCTGGACCTAGTTCCAGATCTTTTGATCCATCAGTCGGGTCAGTTTCATCGCTCCCTCCCTCTCTGAACCTCACTGCTTGGTTCCTCCAGTTCCAACCTTAGCCAGGCTTCCTCAATTATCTCACTCTGTTAGAGATATTTTGATAGCTTCCCATAAATCTTCCACTCGAAAGATTTATTTGAGTAAGTGGAAACGCTTCACATATTGGGCTCAAGGAAAGGACATAGATCCTTTCACTGCTTCCATCCAATTAGTCCTTGATTTTCTAGCTGAACTCTTCCATGCAGGTTCATCTCCCTCTACACTTAAAGTTCAATTGGCAGCTATTTCTAATTTTCATGTGGGTATTTCTGAATCTGCCCTAATGTCCCACAAGCTCTGCAAAGCCTTTTTGAAAGGAGTTTTTCTTCTCAGACCTCCTATAAGAAATCCTCCTTCTCCTTGGGACCTAAATTTAGTTCTTGCTTCTTTGATTCTTCCCCCTTTCGAACCTGCAGTCTCCTGCTCTTTAAAATTATTATCATGGAAAACTCTTTTTCTGGTAGCTATTACATCAGCTAGAAGAGTTTCAGAGCTTCAAGCACTCAGCTGTCGTCCTCCTTATCTTTTGTTTCATAAGGACAGAGTATCCTTACAAACTAACCCGTCCTTTTTGCCTAAAGTGGTCTCGACGTCAAATCTAAATCAAAGCATTGATCTACCTGTCTTTTTTCCAGAATACTCCAATAGGTCTGAACAAAAATTACACTGCCTGGATGTTCACCATCAATTGAGGTACTACTTGGATAGAACTAAACAGTTCAGAAAATCTGATCAGCTGTTTGTCTCCTATGCGGAGAGCAGAAAGGGACTTTCAGTTTCAAAGGTATCATTATCCAGATGGCTAACATCTTTGATTTCCCTTGTATATGAAATTAGACATCAAAAGCTGCCTGATAAACCTAAGGCTCATTCCACCAGAGCTTTGGCTACTTCTTTAGCCTTCCAAGACAGACTGCCTATCGACACCATTTGTGCAGCGGCTACTTGGGCTACTCCTCACACTTTCATTTCTCATTATAAGTTGGATTTAGCTTCTAGGCATAGAGCTAACTTTGGTTCCACTGTTCTCAGGAGTCTGTTCCGTTAGGCCACCCGGGACAAGGTGCTAGGGATGCGGTCCCATCCAGCAAGAATGAAGGCGAGATAGACAACTTAACATATAGAAGTTATGTTCTTACCATAACGTTCCATGTTAGTTGTCTTCTTCTCGCCTTCTTCCACCCTCCTTCCCCCTGGCCTGGACAGACCTAGAGGAGTTGTGATTGTGACCTCTCTTTCTACCACCTCTTTCTTAGACATATGCTATTATGCATATTTCCTGGTTCAGGATGTAGGTCACCCTTCTTTCTTCCTGTTGTTAGAGGTGGACTCTGTTTTACAGTCATTCTGTTATTATTATAAGCTGGGGTTAGCTTACAAACGAGATCTGAGGTAACTCTCGCCTAGCATTGTGGGATATAAGGGGAGCCTCGAGCCGGTGGAACCAACTCTTGAGCTTTTAGAGTGGCCGAGTCGGAGCCGAGGTCGGCTCCGAACCTATCCAGCAAGAAGAAGGCGAGAAGAAGACAACTAACATGGAACGTTATGGTAAGAACATAACTTCTATTTGTATTAAATTTTAGAACAGCATTATCCGGTGGTTAGGAATAGAGACTGGACCAATTAATATTGTTAAGGATGTCATTAAAGATCTTGGAATTTGAATTTTGAGAGGTTATGGTGGTTGTTATAAAGATGCTGTTTGATATGGCGAGTTGCTAGCCACTGAACATAGGTGAGATGGTGATCAATGAGGAAGTCTGGGAGCATTTCTGGAGAATCATAAAGGTTTGGATTTGAGACTAGGATCCAGTCCAGAGTAGTCCCAGTATTATTAGCTTTGTTGAAGTGATTATGGGAAGTTATGAGTTGTTTGAAACCGTATAGATTGATTGAAGGTTTGCTATTTGATACTGACATCACCAAGAATTATTATTTCATGAGAAATGGAAGTAGATACTCAGTGTATGATGCCTTCCAGAATAGGGGATACTATTTCCTGGGGGAATATATAGGTCAACTATACATAGCGTTTTATGCTCATTTAATTTACAGTGAGAGACAAGGATCTCAGCAGATAGGAATTTTGGTAGAGAAACAGAAGAAGGTGAGACAGAGATATTGTTAGTAAACATGATTGCTGCATCACCACTTTTTATTTTATCTGTTAGAGTGGATGATAGTACAGCCAGGGGGAAGAATTTCAGAGTCTTTTATATGTGTTTTGAGCCAGGTTTCTGTAAGAATAACAATGTCTAGGGAGTAAAGAATGATCCAGAAATGAAATTCAGAGACTGTGTTTACTATGCTTCAAATATTCATGAATATGATTTTCAAAGTTTTAGTAGATGTGATAGTAGACAAGGGAGTGGGTCGAGAAGAGAGGCAGTTGGGACCTGGGTTTGGGTGGACATTACTGCATAATATGATCTTTTTAAAATGTGCATACACTAGTGAGGGTTTAGTCTGTTAGTATTAAATTTAAAATTTGCCTTATATGGGTTGAGAGTAGGTTTAAAATTTTATATCTAAAAATGAGATAGGGATGTAAGCCAAATAAGCTAGAAGCAATAGTGATAGTGAATGGCTGGGGAGTAGCATAGATAATGTAAGTAAGGGTGGGGGATTGAGAAATAGGTGCAATAGGTATCATATAGCATGTAAGGCATGATAGTAGTAGGAGCAGATGTGTGAATAGAAGTATGAGGAGCATATTTGGTGTGTATTAGAAACAAGAGTCTTGGCAATGATGGAGAATAGATGGTATATGTATATATATAATTTATAGAAAAAATTAAATGAAAAAAGAATTAATAAAGAAGAAAAAAATAAAAATAATTAAAAATAATTAAACAGGAATTTGAATAGGTATGCAGAATATGCAATGCTAAGAATGTGGAGCACAGATAATGCTGAAAGGAGAAGCAAGAGGACAGTTGTGGAGATATAACATATATAAAGAAGAAAAATGATAAACAGAAGTCATATAATAGGAAGCAATAGGGGGTGTAAACAATGATATGGAGGCTGAAGAATGCTGTAGAAATGAGGTATAACTAGATAGGTGGAGTCTCAAGGGTGGATATATGAATAATATGATGTGAGTCATTGGTCTTAGTGACAGATGAGGGGTAGCAGAATGATAGGTTGCTTGGATAGGAAGAGGAGGAGATATTCACATGAAGAGGAGGGGTTTGTGTAGGTATAAAACAAGGATAGTGGGGTGGGTGAGATTGTGGGGTAGGGTAGGGGAGTGGAGTTATTCAGGCGAACGGAGCAGGCTGCACCAGCTGAAATAGCAAAGAAATATGGAAGGGCAGAAAAAATATCTGTAGACTTAGAGGTGAGCAAGGTAAGAAGTCTTATGTTGTAGAAAAAGAATGTAATGTCACTATAAAAGCTGTTAGGAGAAAGAGCAAGGTACCAAATAATAGCAGTGCAATTTTACAGAGTTATAGTAATTATATGGGGAAAGAGTTTCAAAGCAGGGGGTTAACCAGATGCATGTGTTGTTAGTAGAAAAGCCTACCTAAAGACATACTAAATACTGTAGTTTATTATGTTTATGTTTCAGTAAGGGAAAGCTCAGTATTTAAATATTATAGACACTGAATGCTTTGGAAGTTATAGGGAAGACAGACAGACTTATACTATAGCAAAGAACAAGTAGGGTAAAGTATGGTAAGCTAGGTAAAGTGGGGGAGGTCTTTTGCAGTGGGTATATAGGATAGAATAGACGAGAAGGATAGGAGCTCAAGAGATGGCAATATCTTCCAGTATAAAGAAAATTAACAGAGAACTTGTTACTTCTAGTGGGATTGTACATTCTCTACAGAAACCCTGCCCTATTTATTATAGAGGAATAGGATAGCTATGTTAGACATGACAGTAAATAACATACATTATTAATATGCCTCTCTCTCATGGTCCTTATTAGGGTCCTTATTAGGGTAAACCCCAGTCTTGGATGTTGTTTTATTAGGGTTCTTATTAGGGTAAACCTCTGTCTTGGATGATGTTTGCTGGACAATGATGGCTTGATTGGCACCAATTCAGTGTTATAGTTCAGGGAAAGAGATAGTCAGTAGAAGACAGGAAGGGTTTGACTTTTTAATATGTCTCTCTCTCTCTCTCATGGTCCTTATTAGGGTCTTTATTTGGGTAAACCTCAGTCTAGGATGTTGTATGCTGGACAATGATGCTTTGATTGATGCCAGTTCAGTGTTATAGCTGTGGGAAAGAGACAGTCAATGTAAGAGAGGGATGGTTTGGATTATAAATATGCCTTCCTCTCGTGGCCCTTATCATTGTATTTATTAAAGTAAACCTCAGACTTGGATGTTGTTTGTTGGACAATGATGGTCTGATGCCAGTTCAGTGTTATATTTGAGGAAAAGAGATAGTCAAAGTAAGACAGAGAGGGTTTGGTGCACTGAAACACTAGAAGATCGTATATTAAAAGCTGAAAGTTCACAGATGACTGCAAATAGGGCACTATCATAGATTCCCCCATGACACAAGCATCTAACAAGATGATATAACACAGATAAATGACTGGTTCCAAGGTCACAGCTTAAAACTCAATGCCAACAAATGCATTATAGTACCTTTTCAGAAAACTGCCATCCAGGTTAGTTACTCCATCAATACGACACCTCTAAGAGTTTACCCAGTAGTTAGGGATCTGCGACCAAGTGTAGGCATAATCTGGTCTTTGACCCACATGTGACCAAGATATTAAGAAAAACATTCTATGTCATGCAACTTATAAGTAAGGGCATGGTATACAGATACAATAAAGTTATACTGCTACTTTATTCAGCCCTTGCTAGACTTGTCATTGAATATAATGCCCCCTTCAGCATGTACTTGAACAGACATATTCAACAGTTGGAGCACACACACAGGTTCCTCATCAGGAGAATCCATGGTATAAGCACATTGTCCTATTCAGATTGCCTTAAAGCCATATCTCTATGCTTTGTATCCTTCAGGTTAATGAAAAGCGATCTATGCCTGGCATTAAGGCATCTTCAAATCCAACAATGGTGGAACTTTTACACATCTGCAAAATGAACAGCAACAGAACCACTAGATGTATGGATTTAAGTTTTGCTTATGACATAAATAAGACATGTTGGTAAGTGTCTCAGAGGATCCCTATGCTCTGAATCATGCTCCCCCTCCATGTGAGGCAGAGTCCATCTCAAACCCTATTTAAGTGTAACTTTGACCAATAGAATGGATATCAGAAATTCAGCCTGTGTCTGGACCCCATGCCTCTGGTCTGACTGAGGCAAAAAAATAATGCTCAGACTAACACGTTTATATCACGTTATCGAAAGATGAAAATAACAAACGCTATTTCATTGAACCTAAAATATCTAAAGCACATAATATTGAACATTCAGAACAGCAAATTTTTTCCTTGGGAAAAACTTTGCTATTCCAAAACACTCACACAACACAAGCACACCTAAAAAACATCAATACACACACATACAGTTATAATCCTACAACTAACCCTACACTAAACTATGCATACACTACTATCTATCCACTTACCTTAACCCAAACCCTAACCCTAAGGTCTGTCACTATCGCACACTCACTTAACCCGCGCCCTAATCCTAACTCACTTAACCTGCCCCTAAACCTAATTCACCTAACCTGCGCCCTAACACTAACTCACCTAACCCGCGCCCGAACCCTAACTCACCTAACCTGCGTCCTAATCCTAACAACCACACAATCGCACACTTACCTGAACCCCAGCCATAAATCTCCACCACAGCGCTGAAAATAGCAAAGCCACAGAACCGGCCAACCAAATTCTTTCCCTAGGAAAGAATTTGGTGTTCTGCAGCTTCGCTATTTTTAGCATTCCATTAAAACGGGTCGATATTAGAACATTCAAAGTTTTAAAACTTCGATGTTCTTATATGGACCGAGACTAACATATACCTCTACCTAACCTCTAGAAACTTTTTAACTAACACACACCCTCCTAATAAATTCCCATGATACATACAGACATATCTGGGTTGGCTTCCATGGCTAGGCTTATAAAGGCCATAGTGGTCATTAGCCCAGTGTATAACTATGAACCTATGAGCCATTATTCTATCTTTGCACAAAGGTGGCACATTCACAGAGATGTCAAATTCCCATCCAATTACTCTTTTCTCACCTCTGTCAAAAATACTTGACTATGATCAGATTCTTCAAAACCTCCAGTCCAGAAATCTCCTCACCAAACTAGCATGGCTGTCACCCCAATCATATCACCATGACAGTCCTACTGCCCTTCCTTAATACTATTTATCTAGAGAGAAATTAAAACAAACTCATATCCACAATCTTCCTTAATCTTTTCAAATGAGGCCTTTGATTATGTCTTCTATCCAAAATGACTACATGCAAGACACTGACTAGGTTCCTACACTACTTCACTCAGATGATTGGCCAGCTACCTCAGCCGCCTTCATAATTATCAAAGGACACTCCGACTTTAATTTATTCCATGCTTAGACCTTTATCATTTAACATTTTCATGTATAATCTTGCTTCTCCTTCAGCTCATACAACATTACTTCAATAGGCAGATGATGTTGCTTGAATCTGCTCTTCATCCTTCCTGCCCTCATTACAAAACATCAATCAATAATTATTCACCGCATTAGAAACTCCAGCTTTACTATCCCTCCTTTCAAAGTGTCCAATTAGAAATAGTCTCACAAGCCAAACTAATAAGGGTCATCCTTGATGAAAAACTTAAATTTGACAAGCATATTCAATATTTAAAGAGAAACACTCACTATAAATTAGGCCCCATGTACTGAGTTTCTAACTTTCTTATTTCAGAATCACAAAGAGTAATGGTTACATCCTATCTCCTAGCAAACTCAATCTATGCCTCACTTATCCATACAAATATTACCTTACCAATCCAAAAACTAGAACAATGTTACAACAAAACTACTAAATTTGCTACCAATTTGTCAAGTTCAGCTCATCACTGTCTGGCACTCAAAAAACAAAAATGGCTTGAATTTGGAAAAAAAACCATGAGATATATAAAGCTAAAATGTCACATAGAATGTGTTCCTTTCCTGACAAATACTCCACCTCTACTCCACTCCAGCACTAGTATGGTCCAACAAGGGCCTTTCACTCATCAGACACAGATCTACGTCAGATCAAAAAAAGCATGCAATATCTTTGGTGACTCCCTATATTCCACTAATGTATCTAAATTGTGGAAGTCCCCCACCACCACCACCACCACTACTATTAGGCTATACCCTCTGCCATCTGCTTAACCTGAAATTAAATGACTACCTATTTAATTCCTGGCACTGATCTTGTTACAGTGCACCTGGCTAAACTCACCATTTACCTCTCATGCTTTTCTTCCATGACTATTCATATATTAAATCCAAATGTTGTTTCCTTTAACTCCAACCTTGTCCTCTAATCATGCTGTCTGCCTTTCATCATCCTAGAAGCCTGCAACCTTAGTCTGTCCACCAACTTAAGCTGTTACCATTACACTTATACTAAATCCCTTGGTGCAAACTGCTCCAAAATCTTCCCTTTAGTAATGCCTCTTTGCTCTTCAGTCTTTTCCTAATTGTAATATTTTCTACTCTCATTTATACCCCCCGCAGTATCACTGGGGCTATGTTCCACTATCGAAAACACAAACCCTCAAAAGGCTAAATATCCTACATAAAACAGCAATATAGAGATTTGCCAAATGTGTGTAACTTCAAAAATAAATTCACTGAATGGCCATAGTTGGCCAACATTGTGAACACAACCAACCAAGGTGGAGGGCTGCACTCCCTCAACTATATATACCAACTCTGAAATCACATTACAGTGGGGAATAGGGCAAATTTAAATGGTTCCCTTCAGTTACCTTATGCATCATGTTACTTCCTGGTTGTTTGCAAACTATGACCATTTTGATGAAGTGGAGGTTTACCAGCATAGTGGTCCACTATCATAAATAAACTCTACAATAAAAGGAAAAAAATGTTGAGTATACAGCAGATGTAAGGAACCCCAAATCAAGGAAGACAATAGAAAGTTGACAAAAAACATTAAAAAAATACTAGGACTACTAAGGCAGCCCATGAATTTAGGTTAGCATCTAATGCTAACAACTAAAACATTCTTTTGTTATGTTTGGAAAGTAAGATATAACACCTAACACTGGTCAGAACTTAATCAGGAAAGCATCACCTGCAGTTACCCGGTAGGCATTACAAACATACTAGTTAGTAAATTTGGTTCTAAATTTGGCCTGTAAATTTATTTTTATTTATTTTTTTATTTTTATTTTTTATTTTACATTTGTTAACCGGGGGTGTCTGACTGAGCTGAAAAGGCCCTTTTTCAGCAGAGGCCTGGGGAGAAAAGCTCCACAAAGAAAAATTACAGACACATTTAGTTATTTAGACATAATCAGTATACACACAAATTACAAGAGACATGTTTTTACAGTGGTATGCGGCACAAACAGTTACAGTGGAGAGAACAATCAAAAAAATATATTAATTTTAAAAATAAAGGTAAGTAATAGATTTGTGGTGTACAGCTGAACTTTGGAATGTAGGTAGAATACATACATAGTACACAGGTACAGGTATGATTAGTCAAAGTAAAATTCAGCCCCCTATAATTAACAAAGAACATGTAATAAATGTGATCTCAAAGACAAAAATACTTCCTCCAGGGGACTTGATAATATACATGGCTGTTTCTAAACAGTATCAATCAAGCCTAGTGGAGTTATTCTTTAAAAATATTTAACCCCATTTAGCTACTGGCTTTATCCTGGAAGTTTGGTCCACAGCAGTAAAGATACCACTTCACAAGGGTGGCCCTCACCACTAACCACAGAAAATACAGGCCCCACCAGCCTGGCGAGGCTCATGTGTAAAGCCATGCATATTATTACTGACCTGATTAACTATGACTTTGAAAATCTCATTAGGTTAGACCCACAGCAGTTTGCTTTTTCTTCAGGTAGCCCAAATAAGTTAACCAGAGTCATTAGACAGTATAGAGTAACTCAGGGTGTTGAATGTGGTGATGCTCTACAAATGGCTTAACTTAGCCTAGCCAAAGCCTTTTGTACCCCATGCTAACATAGCAAACTAAATGCATTACAAATAGATCTCTGTGTCATATGATGGATAGCAAATTGGCTAAGGGACAGAACCCATGCAGTGTGGGAGGCAGGTGCCTCAAAGAGTGTGAAGGTAAGCAGTGCTGCTCCAAAGGGGTCTGTGCTGGACTGTCTTTGCTTATCATTTACTTTTCTAACTTTCAGACCACAAACTGAGACCTCTGGCTAACCATGTTTGCAGATGACTGCAAACTGGGAGTCATTGTTAAGTCCCCTAGTGACATGTAAATACTGAAGCAAGAACTTACGGGTGTAAACACCTGGTGTGCTAACAACAGGCTTACATTTAATGCTAAAAAGTGTATTATAGTCAAATTTAATAAACTGTACCTCCCTTCAGCATATTACATTGATAATACTCCACTCCAAAATGAGAATATTCTTAGAGACCTTACAGTTGATAATATCCTTTCCTTTGATCATCACGTACCAGGAGTAGTCAAGAGGACCTCGTCTTTAGTGCTCTTGATTGCCAATGGGATATCTTCCAGATTCAAAGGGGTCATTGTCCCATTATATTCTGCATTGATTAGGCCAATTTCCCCTTTTGAGGTATACCTCACTAGACATATCAAACAACTAGAAAGACCCGATAGGTTCCGAACTATGATCATCACTGGCTTAAAAATCCAAAGGTATCAGAAAAGATTTGTTGAAGCACTTTCTATTTATTAAGTATCTTATGTCTAAGGATTAGAAACCTCCATCTTTTATAGGTTCATAAGACAAGTTAGCCCACAAATACCAACGATATAGGTCTTTACCAGCACTTAAATACAACAAGGTGTAGACAGAGAGAGAGAATAGACTCCCACTGCAAATTCAACTTTGTGATACATGATCTTTTTTCAAATAGGGACCATATATCTAAATGGACATTCACAAATTCATATCTGCCATTACTGGCCTGGTCCTACTTCAAAGAGGAGGTTTGGGTTGAGGGTGGGTACAGGTAAGACAAAAATGGCCACATGACTCTATTGCATTGTATTTCCTATGATCTTATGATAGAATGATTCCTGCTTTATAGTTTCAATGATTTTTTTTATTGTGATCATAAGAAATGGTCTTTTATAGTCTGGACTGGATTCCCTTCTTTATGGCTTCCTATATATAAGTCTTAATTTTTGTTTTAAATTTTTACAATCTTTTTTTATGCTGCCTACCAAGCATCCCTCCTGTGACCAGGTGTGCCATTTATCCCACCTATACTGTGAAATTCAAATGTCTTATTCATTCCCTTTTTTTTCTGGGTTGAGACCATAGGATCATAGGATCATAGGAGGTTACTAGGCTAATTGTGCCAGTGCCCTTACAAGCCTAGCTAAGTACAACCTGTGTTCCCAAGCATGTCTGGTTCAAGCAGACACTAAAATCAGCACCTATTGCCCCCTGTCTAAGAGTGACACAGATGGAACTCCTGAGGTGAATTTCTGGCTACCCATCCAATAGTCTAAATTATGCTTAAATAGGGCCAAAGAGGGCATTTGCTTAACAAGAATACAAAGCTTGTTCCAAAGTTGGAGCAACCTCTGTGAGACAAATCTGTCTCTCCAGCAAGTTCTGTTGATGTCACATACCAGGTTAAGGTTCTTTGAATGAGTGACCAGTGTGCCATTTGACTTGTGAGAGTGCAGCATTTCCATTAAAGCTGGGTCAAAGATTGCTCTATATGCAAGGCAAAGATTACCTCTGAGCACTCTTTATGATGCAGACTAAAGTGACAATGATTTTAATCTGTCCACATAAGACAGATCTTGAAGACACTGAATTTTCTATGTAAGGAACCTCTGTGGTCTCTCCATTTGCTGCAGATGTTTGGAAAGGAACATATCAAAGGGAGCATTATACTCTATTATTGTCCTGATGATGGAAGAGTACAGGGGGTTATAACCACCTTTTTTTCTGGAGGCAATGCCCTTACTTATGAGGTGAGCAGTATAAAATGCCCTTCTTTCCACTATGGAGACATGGTGATTGAAGTTAAGGCCACTGTCGACCTGTGTGCCCAAATCTCACCATTTACTGTGTACTTAAGGTACTGCTATTGATGTGGTAGTCTGCAGGAATATCACCATTGCTGAAGGGGACAGTAATGCATTTTTTTGCATTAAGTTTAAGACCATGACTTTGGCACCAGTCATTAGTCTGCGTAAGACCTTTTTGCAGAATGTTGATGCCACTAGGGGTTTCAGTGATCGCTCCCAGTTTGCAGTCATCAGCAAACTTTGTCAGCCACAGTCCTTTAGTTTAGCTGTTCTCGGAGAAGAAGATTGCAAACAACAGGGAACCTAGAACCAATCCTTGTTAATCACCACTGGTTATGGGTATGTTGGATGAGGTGCAGTCCCTTATTTTGACAGTATAAATTCTATCAGTGAGCCAGTTTGCAACCCATATGACATTATATAGGTTGATACCCTGCTGGACAAGTTTATCAATGATGCTTGAGTGGAGGATTGTGTCAAAGACCTTGGCTAAGTCTAGGTAGGCCGTATGCACAGATTTGTCCACATCTTGGGCTTTGGTGACTGTCTCAAAGAAATCCACCAAGTTTAACAGGCAAACTGGGTGGGGTCAAGTGTTTAGAGATTTCCTATATCTTTGTTAATAAGATCCATGATGATTCATTCCATGGCCTTGCAGATGAGGCTGGTCAGGCTAATGGGTCTATAGCTCCTGGGTTCTTTGGATGCACCCCCTTTGTGCAAATGGATGATGGTAGTGGTTTTCCATTCTGCTGGGACAAATCCAGTGCTTAGGTTGTGATTGAAAAGCATGGCCAATGGTGAATACAGCCTGGGATGTTGTCTGGTCACATAGAGGCTGTGTTTTTGACCTTGGACAGGGTGTTTAAGACCTGTTCCTCAGAGATACAGGTGTTAGGGATGCTTTGGGGTATATGTGGTGGGGACAATGGAATAAAGTTTGCACTGAACCTGTCAGCTAGCAGGTTTGCTATATCCACAGGTTCTATATATGTAGTACCATTAACTATGAGCTCAGGACAAATCTGGGCCTTAACTTTGAGGTTAAGGATGTAACTAAAGAATGTGTTGTGGTTATCCTTAGTTAGGGAAACTAATTTGGATTAGTTAGCTTTGGAGCACTTCACTAGGAGCCTCATTTGCTTGTTTAATTTGAGGAGGGAGTATTTCCAGTTTTGAGACTGTTCCTTCCTATGCTTAGACAGCAATTTCTTTCTCATATTGTATAGCTTATTAATGGCAATTGTCCACCAGGCAGTTTGTTTTCCCTTAAAGATCTTGCTTTGGTTTTATCAGGTACAGCAGAGTCAATACAATTGTACAGGTGCTCATATAAAGCATTGGTGTATAACTCAGCATAGGTGTCTGTTCCATCAGTGGGGGGAGGGGCTATGAAGCTATTTATGCTATCACATAAGAGGTTGCAATTGGCCTTGGAGAAGTTATTTAGTCTAGTTGTTGCTAAGGAGAGGGGTGTTGTGTTATAGTTACTACTAGTGAGACTGATTTGTGGTCAGATCTCACCAGGGATAGTGCAGCAGTCTCCCATATTGGTGAGCACCAGAGTCAGGATATTAGAGCCCCTTGTGAGTGTCTCAATCAGCTAGTCCGGGGCATTGGAGTTAACGAAGTCCAGGAAACTTTGGCAAGTGAGTTAGAATAAGTATAATTTACCCAGTCAATGGATGGATAATTAAAGTCATCCAAAACCACTGTGGTTGGTTGTATCTTGATTGACTCAAGTAGATCCAAGTAGGCTGAGTGAATGTCCTAATTTATGAAGGGGGTCCTATTGCTGGCAATGATCTGAAGAGGGGTCTTACCTAAAGTCAATTGCACCTGAAGTAATTCAGGGGAATCGTGCTGTTTAACCAAACTACAGGTGAATTTATTTTTAATGAATTTTGATACACCACCTCCTTTAGTTCTCACGCCTTCAGTTTGTGGTTTGACTGTGTGGAAGTAAATATAACCCGGTATAGCTGGGTTGCTCTCCACAGCTTTAAACCAGGTCTCAGTGACATGCACAAATGTCAGCATCTTCTAAGGTGAGGACTGCTTCCAGTGAGTGAAGTTTCTTGTTTAGACTCCTATGGTTTTGCAGCATAACCTTGAGGTTGTTTTTAGAGGTCATGAGAGACCATCATCCAAGCAGCCTAAGGATTTTGGTTTTATGTGTGAGGTATTAACCACAAGTCCTTTAAGTCAGCTGATTGTCTCAGCCCACTATACAGGCCTCCATACATGTATAATTCTCTTCTACAGCTTTAATGTCTGTTGCCTGGCTTGTACTCCTCCCCTCCGCTCCCTCGCCCCATAATGGCCTAATTGCTGGTAGTATGCAGATTGTTCTGGGTAATACACATGACCTCCACTAGGTGTCAGCATTGGGCATATCCCACAGGATGGGCATGTGGGTATCATGTCCTCATTCCCATCCTGCCTTACCTGGTTCATCCATGCTCAATCTTCTTGTCTGGCTTGTATCATATGTCTTGTAGTCAGGACTCTATCCCTTTATGGCATATAGCTAGGCATTTTGATCTATTCATTGGCAGCATGGACAGACACTTTTTTGAATATTATCTTAATTTTTTTATGGAAGTGTCTGAAAAACCAAGGGTACTATTTATATGTCAATGTATAAAACATTACAATGGTAATACGTATAAAAAATGTTTCAAGCCAGTGACAAAAACAGTTTATGTTAGGATAGGTAGGTGATGGATGTATTCACTGTAAATGACTTTGGTCAGTATTTGTAAATGTTCATTTACAGAGAAGCAGGGCTAGAACTACATACCAAGCCTGTAACAATTTAGAAAGTTTAGTACACAAAGAGACAAGACAATATGCACAGTCTTGTTCTACTATGTATGGACAATATATGCAAATTACTTCCATCCTAACTGTGTATGGTGTGGTAATTTATGGGATAGTAACAACACACCTACCAGTGGTGTTGTGCAATCTCCTACCCTGTAAATATGTTGCGCAGTATACCATACTGAGCTAGCAAAAAACACCTACCTGATTGCAAATGCCTACCAGCAATGTGATTCACTACAGTGCAAGCCAGCTGCTGCCACACACTACCAGTCATTGTGACCCTGCTGAAATTGCATCAATGTGATTTCACACAGAACATGATAACCTCATTACCGTAACAGGATAATGACTTCTGGTGTGCCTATAAACCTAACTATGACCATGGACCCCAGCATGGTGGTATAACACAGTTACTTACAGTGCAACATGGCCTAAGGAGCTGCACATATCTGCTTGGTACTGCAGACTGCACTCTACCAATTGGCTTACACTGCTGCACTATATAGCACTGTGATGCTCCATAGCACTGCCTGTCAACCCAAGCACAGGTGCACCAAGTACACATCATGATACCAGCACCATTCAGGAGAATGGAAAGGCTATTTACTGCTGAAGATGACTGTGATAAATGTCTATGAATTGCATTTGTCTGAGGTAGCATACAAAACAGAGTGTGGATGAAGTTGTTATGCATCTGTGCACTATGTCTATACATGCCAAGGTTCTTCACTATCAATACATTTAACATCAGTAAATATATATGTCTTATAGGCTCTGTATTGGCTTTTGCCTCCACATCCATCTTATTGTAAGTTAATTATACATCCTTGCATTTTCAATGAAAGTGCAGGTTTCACTACACTCAAAGCTGTTGTTGGTGAAGGGCTTTCAATGGAGAAAATTTCAAATATGAAAACCTTGCTGTTGCACCCATTAGATATTTTCCTCTGTTTTATAAAGCTGGTGAATTCCACAAGCAGTGCCATGTAAAATCTTTTCCCACTACATCTACAGCCCTGTTCCTTCCTGTTCTGAGCATGTTTTTGACATATCTGGTCATTGAAAGAGTATTGTTCTATTTTATGTCATCTTCCTTATATTTTTTTATTTTTCCACAGTGCGAAGATCTTCCCGGTGTCATGTTTTCAATGATCCATCTGCTTCCCATAAAAGCAAGTTGTTGTTACAAGATTAGCAAGGGGACAATAAAATTGTTCAGCTAGTTCGACAACTTTTTTCAGAGATCTGTCCCTTTCAGTGTCTCCCCTTTTATCACACTCACCAGGTAAAACTACTACAATATGACTGGATGTTTCCCATTTTCCCAGCTCCTTAATGAAGTTCAACTGTATTGTACATACCAGCAATGCTTAAGCCTCAGGCTAAGGCCAAATGCTGCCTCAGTAACTGTCTTTGCAGAATATGAAATCATCTTAAAGCTTACTTCATTTCCATCAACACACATAAGCCTTTCTGAATCTAGTTTGTAACATTAAATCGTTCTATCACAATGTTTCCACATTCTAAGTGACACTCCTTACTTAACTGTTAAGGACAGAGCTTTACTGGGCTAAGCAAATGTCTTAGATACAGAAACTGACCAAATGATAGCTACAAAAAAGACAGCAACCTAACTTGTAGCTTTTCATTTATCTGCACAACTCTTCAAAGTTCACCTTTCCTAATGAGTAGCCAAGTTACCCTACAGTTGTGTCAATAACATTTTAAATATACTGGCAAAACATGATAGTGTACCATTTGAAGTCTAAATGTAATCTTATTAGCTATAATGTGTAAACATCATTAGACAGATTCTATTCCTACTACATTACATGTAACCATGCTACAGAAAATACTACATTACATGTAACCATGCTATAGAAAATAACACAAATGGCAAAACACTGATGTTAACATTAGCATAACTATGTGTAAATGACTGTATATTTGATAAAGTCCTGAGTGCATCTGGAGACTATCTTTGTCTTGCAACAATTCGGGTCATTAGCAGCAACCACTTTTTAATGTTAATTCTGAAATTATTTAAAGATAATTATGAAACTTTTCCTTTTGGCTCATATATGTTGTTTGATCTGTTCTGACAAGAGCAAACAGAAAAATTTCCAACATGATGTATGATTAATGTGCCATTTATGTATCCTGTGAACGCATTTTATATCCACATAAAATAAGCAGGTCAGAGCTTGTTTTGTTTGTTGCAGTCTTAGCTTAGTAACTGAACCTTGCTAAAGTATTTTGCCAAGGAAGTCAGACATGTTCAAGTACTGTTAAAACTAAACTGACAGTAATGGAGTAATACAGCACTATAGCTGAACTTGTTTGATAAAATCATCTGAAAACTGAGTTTCATTTAAATAACAGGCAGTTTACAGCTATGTAAGGCATGATCAAGTGGCTGTAAAATGTTGACAGAAAACATTATAATTATTTATTTTTATTTTTTGAATGGGTGGGATGATGTAGAGATAAAATGGTTATACCCTAGAAATGCAAACAATTACACTAAATATAAAGTCAATATGATGAAAACATAATTTGCTGTTAGGTAAAACACAAAGAGAGACAAACATGACATACAACTTGACATTATGTTATCTTCTTTATAAAGGGATCAGATAAATGGTACACGACATGCGCATTTTTATGATAGCAATCACAAGGAGATCTGGATTTTTGGCTAATATACAAAATCCATTTAATAGACTGGGAAACAATAAAATAAACTATAATCTTATTTTGCACAAGAAGGTAAGAAAGATAAAATTCAAAGCTAAGTAACAATGGATACACTCAGCTTTTTTCCTATACTTTGTATAGCTACTATAGATCATATTTTTATAACTAGTTTGACTGACATTTTTGAATCACAAAGTTACTTTCTTGAGTACACAATACAGTTTGAACCCCTTAATTTTTGTTAACTATATATGCTGTTCTCTGCCTCTGACACTTTTATGACAGGAAAGTAATTGCTTATTTTTCTTTAGTCTTTTTTCTTTGCATCACACATCATATTTTTTTCTAAAATAAGTTGTTTTGCAATAAATTATGTTTTTTTTCTAGTTACCTTGTTGAGTATATCTTGCCTCCAAGGAGTAGGGAACTAGTCTGATGGGCAGTTGTGTGAAGGCAGCTGTTGGACAAATAACTATGGGGGAAGTACTTTTGTAAAAGAAAGGCAATTGTGATGCACTTGGATAATTTGTTACCTAATACAGTCCTCAGAGTAATGTATGTTAAGTAAGCAGTTGTGGAGGTGGGGGGTGCAGCTTTATGCATGTAGGACTTTGCCTCACCCCACACCAGAGAAAAGTGTCTGAGACAGTTATGTGAATGCAGATTTGGACTATTTTCTTATCACACTTGTTCCATAGACAATTAACTTTGTTCACAATCCTAATCTCTAAAAAAATGTGATGTGGTCATTTAGTATCTCATCACGTCATCCAGAACTCGCGAAAGTGCTACAAATTAAATAATTCCTTTTCTTAAGTCTTTTATTGCATAAAAATTCCTACCAAACACTTCAATATTTCATGACTTGTCCATGCTACCTTAACAAAATGCTTAGTAACCTTTAAGTCATTAGGTATGATACTCTTTAAGTGCATCTTTCCTACTACATGAATTATAACACAGTTTAAGTGAATTTACAGCATTTCCTTAGTTTTTTTTTTTTTTTATTCTAAATGTATACTAAGATTCTTATTTAGTGGCCAGTAGCAGGGTATTTATTTCAGGATGACCTTTCTAATTTTTCACCCTTCTGAATTGTTGACCTTACCGGGTATAATAGTGTTATTTACAAAGAGGCATTTCTTTACAAAGGCTCTCTTGCACTACAAGCAATGAAGATATAGCATCATAGTAGTAAATGGTAAAGCTTGACAGAATGGGCAGTGTTAGGAAATACTGAATCCCTAAAGAGAGTGCAAAGGTCAGAGATAATGATCAAATGATAATAGGAAGTTACTAGGCTAATGGCCTTAGGGCCATTACAAGCCTAGCCAAGTTCTACCCTTATTTCTGAGATTAGCGCCTATTGCCCACGTCCAAGAGGGACACAGATGAAACTCCCAGGGTGAATTTACAGTTACTCATCCAATCGTTCAGATTGTGTTTGAAGAGGGTCAGTGAGGTTCTTTGTTTGACATGAAGTGGGAGTCTGTTCCAAAGGTGTGGTAACCTCTGGGAGACAAATCTGTCCTTCCAGCAGGTTTTAGTAATGTCACATACCAGGTTAAGGCCTTTAGACAAGTAACCCTTGTACCATTTGACTTGCGGATATGCAGCATTTCTTATAAAATAGGGTCAGAGATTGCCTTGTCTGCAAGGCATAGATCACCTCTGAGTAGTCTGTATGAAAAAGAATACAGTGATAGTGATTTCAGATGATCCACATAGGACAGATGCTGAAGACCTTGAATTTTCCTTGTGAGGAACCTTTGTGGTCTGTCTAATTGCCGCAGGTGCTTGGAAAGGTACATATCAGAAGGGGTCTTGTACTCAGTAATTAGCCTGATGAGGGAAGAGTATAAAGAGGTTATAACTTCTTTTTTTTCCAGAGGCAATGCCCTTACTTAAGACATCAGTAATATAGAATGCCCTTCTTACCACTGTGGAGACATGGTGATCAACGGTAAGGTTGCTGTCAACTTTTGTGCCCAGGTTTCTCACCACTGAGTGCGTACTTAGGGTGCTATTGATGTGGTAGTTTGCAGGAACATAATTCTTACCAAAAGGGATGATGATGCATTTTTTTGCATTGAGTTTAAAGCCATTACTTTAGCACTGATCATTTGTTTGTGTAAGACCCTCTTATAGGATGTTGTCATCATTTGGAAATTCTATGATTGCTCACAGTTTGCAGTCATCAGCAAACTTTGTCAGACACAGACCATTACTTTTTGCTTGTACTTCAGAGAAATAGATTCCAAACAGTAGAGGTCCCAGGACTAATCCTTGCGGAATAACACTGATTACAGGCCTGCCTTTGGAGGTGAATTCCCCTATTTTGACTATATGCATTCTATCAGTGAGTCAGTTAGTCACCCATCTAATGATATAAAGGTTATTACCTAACTGGGTGAGTTTGTCAATGATGTCAGAGTGGGTGATAGTGTCAAAAGCCTTGTCTAAGTCTGGGGAGGTTGTATGCACAGATTCCCCCTCATCCAGGGCCTCGGTGACTGCCTCAATGAAGTCCACCAGGTTTAACAGGCATGATCTCCCTTTGACAAATCCAAACTGAGTATGGTCAAGTGTTTGGAAATTAACTATATCTTTATTGGTAAGGTCCATGATGCTTCTCTCCATGGTCTTGCAAATAAGGCTAGTGAGGCTCATAGATCTATAGTTCCTAGGGCCAGTGGAAGCAGCACCTTTGTTCAAGGGGATAACGATGGCCATTTTCTATTTAGCTGGGATGAAGCTGGTACTTAGACTATGATTGAAAAGAGTACTAAATGGTGTTGCTAATTCTTGTTGGATCCTATGTAGGACACAGCCGGGGATGTTATCAGGTCCCATAGATGCTGTGTTTTTGGCCTTAGAGTGGACATTTCTGAACTGCTGTTTAGATGTACAAGGTAGGGGACAGGTGGTATGGATGTAATGGGGTATATGTAATGGGGCAGGGGAATGAAGTTTTTATAGAACCTGTCGACTAACAGGTTAGCTATATTCACAGGTTCAGTATATGTGGTATTGTTAACTACCAGTTTGGCACAAATCTGGGCATTTCCTTTAGGTTATGAATGTAACTAAAGAACACCTTATGGTTGTCCTTAGTTGAGGAAGCTAATTTGGATTTGTAGTTTGCTTTGGAGGACTTCACAAGAACTCTTATTTGCTTGTTTAAGCTAAGGAGGGAGTGTTTCCAGTTTAGGGATTACTCCCTCTTACTGTTAGACAGCAATTTTTGCCTCGTATTGTAAAGCCTGTTAATTGCAGTTGTCCACCAGGCAAGTTTGTTCTTCCTTGAGGAGCATGTTTTTGCCCTATCAGGTACAGCAGAGTCAATGCATTTATACAGGTGTTTGTATAAAGGATTGGTGTAGAACTTTGCATAGTTGTCAGTTCCATCTGAGTGGGGAGGTGCAATGAAGCTATTTATACCATCCAGTAAGAGACTGTAATCTGCTTTGGAGAAGTTACCTAATGTAGTTGCTGCTGGGGGGGGGGGGGTGAATCAGGTGTGATAGTTACTTCAAATGAGACTGATCTGTGGTCAGATCTCACCAGGGAAGACCTCACATTGGGGGGGGGGGTGTTACAGTGGTCCCTCATATTGGTAAGCACCAGATCCAGAATATTGGCACCCCTTGTGGGGGTGTCAACCAGCTGGTCCAGGACATTGGAGTTAATGAAGCTGAGGAACATTTGGGCAAGTGAGTTTTAACACGAGTAATTTACCCAGTCACTGGAGGATAGTTAAAGTCACCCAAAACCACAGTGTTGTCATGAATCTTGGTAGATAAAGTAGATCCAAATAGGAAGAGTGGATGTCCTGATTCATGGAGGGGCTCCTGTGGCTGGCAATGACTTGAATAGGTGTCCTACCAACAGTTACTTGCACCTGATGTACCTCCAGAGAATCATACTGTTTAACCAATCTGGAGGTGTATTTATATTTAATAAATATTGATACACCACCTCCTTTAGTTTTCACTCCTTCAGTTTGTGGTCTGAACATTTGGAAGAAGGTGTAACCTGGTATGGCTGGGGTGCTGTCAACAGCCTTGAACCATGTCTACATGACTGCACAAATGTCTGTGTCTTCCAAGGTGAGAACTGCTTCCAGTAAGTGTAGTTTCATGTTAAGACTCCTAGTATTTAGCAGCATAACGTTGAGGTTGCTTTTAGATGGAGTTTTTACATCGGGAATTTTGTCCTTGAGACACTGCCTAAAAAAGACACTATCTGGGTGGCAACAGCCTTAGCCAGCAGCCAAAATCTCAGGGGTGACAGATAAAGACCATCTCTGGCAAAGGATCGAGGTATGTCAGTCATGTCACCCCAAGCTGATAGATACTGTATCCCCTCAGAATGACACCAGAAACTAAGCCAATTATTGAAGTCAATAATTTTTGTTTGTGTCGAGCCATCATCCTAAGTGAAGGCAAAATGGTACTTAAGGCTAGGAACATACCTGCCTGATACACATAGTCCAAGAGCTCAGTCATGTCTCTCTTCATATAGTCCAGAGAAGTATGTCTCAAGTTGTTCCCAACAACAAGGACTATGACAGAGTCATAACAATACCTGTTGCTGAGAGACTTGAGTGTATGTGTGATATGGCGGATCCTGGCACCTGACAAACAGCTGACCATGACCTTTTCCTTATCCAGCCTGGTGAGAGGGACATGTGTGTGTCTCATGATGGAATCACCTCTGACTATTATGCTTGGTTTTGTATTTTGCCTTAAGAGCTTGACAGATAAGACACTGGTGTGAGCCATTATGTGTATTGTGTTCTGCAGAGGAAGTATTTGTGTCGTGTGCATGTGTTTGTGTTTGGGAGTTCTCTGGTGTTATGTATGTTTCTGGTGAAGACCTCTGTATATGTAGGTATGTGCGATGTGGATTTGGGTGGAGTAGAAGGTGAGGTGTGCATGCTGACAACCCACTCATTGTCATATAAACTGACTGGTGTGTGAGAGAGTATGGATTCAAGGTTCTTAATATAGTTGCATCTCTCACATGCTGAGTTTGTGTGGACTTTGTGTGGACTAGGAGTAGAGGGTTTTCAGTAAACATGAGGCAGATGAGGCAGTTACTACAATGCCTGAAAATGCCCATGTTGACCAAGCTGGCTGGAAAAACTGTGGGAAATTGTCCATCCATAGTGTTAGGTAAATGTATATGGTCAGGAAAAGAGGCTGCACTTTGTAATGGTTAATGGGTGAGTGGTGTGTTGGTACCTCAGAGGCTAAGCTTAGTGTCCACCTGACAGGAGAGCAGGGCCACAAAAAATCTCTGGAGAACCACAAGCAAAGTGCTAAGGAAAAATTTAACAAGTGTCTATAACCACCAATGGTAACCACCGCTACGTGGCAGCGCACTACACACAAACAAGTACAAACACAGGGCTAAATAAAACAAGAAATAACCCTTTTAACTCAAACTAGCCAATAAGGTTGCTCCCTCTGAGCTCTAATCCAATCACCCTCAATTAGATGGGACCCAGACAGCACTCTCCTCTCACAAGGGTACAGAATGACCATCTCCAACAAAGATGGCTTGAATTTGATGCTCAGAAGTTACAAAATAGACCCAGAAGCAGCAAACCTGTAACTGGTCTATGCTACAGCTGAACTAGTACAGTATATAGTAAAATGTGGCAAAAAAACAGTTCAGACAATTCAAACAGACAGTAGAATGCAAATACAAATTAAAAGTGCAATATAAGAGAAAAAACAGGCAATTATAGTTAGTTGGAAGCAACGGATGCCTCCGATCTTTCAGTATCTCAGTGAAGAGTTGGTTTTAGTTTTCAAGTGATATGAAACAGTTTAGATTTAGCAAGTCTGAATCTAGCGTATGCTATAAAATGCAGAAGTACTAGAAAATCAAAGTGCATAAACTCACAGTCACAACAGCAAAAACAGTTTAAATAATGCAGCAATTCAGTAGAAAACTTCTCAAAGTACAATGCAGGCTTTAAAAATATTTACTTTTTAGCTGGCTGTAGTGTTCAAATGATGCCAAACAGTCCAGATTTAGCCTGAATCTAGCCTATGCTATAAATGCAATTCAAAGTGCAGAAAACTACAGTCACAACAGCAAAAATCAGTTTAAATAAAGTGGCAATTCAGCAGAATACTCCCACAAGAGTGTAGACCACACTTCATCCTAGTGTGAAATAACTGGTTTAGAACCCAATAGTTAAACCAGAACCAAATCACTTAGAATAACAGGCACAACAGGCTTTCACCAGCAATTCCCAGCTTATAAGGGTATAGGCCACACTCTTCTGCCACAAGAGTCTACCCCAAAAAACTTTCTAATGTAAAATAACTGGTTTTGGAGCCCAAGTGCTTAACCCAGTACTAAGACACTTCCAGAATAACAGGCACAATAAGCCTTCAACCAGCAATTCCCAGCTTACAAGGGTGTAGGCCATAAATCTTCCTAATGTAAAATGACTGGTTTGGAACCCAATTGCTTAAACTGGAACAAAAACACTCAGAACAACAGACACAATAAGCCTTCGCCCAGCAATTCCCAGCTTAGAAGGATAGAGGCTACCCTCTCCTCCCACAAGAGTGTACACTACATACCTTCTTAATGTAAAATAACTAGCCTGATGCCAAGTCCTTAAACCAAAACTAAGAGACTTAGAGTAACAATTACAATTTAATCAGGCTACTAACAAGTAGTAATAAACACAGCAGAATAAATGCAATTGAACACTTTTAAAAGCAAACAGCAAAAGCAAAATAAAGTAGTAAAGTAGAAAGTGGTGGAAATACAGTAAAAGCAGCGGAATAAAACATAATTTTTTAGTTAAGTAGAACAGGAAGAAACAGAAGATAATTCAAGGTTATGAAACTAAGGGGTGCCATAGTTCTCAACTGTCCAGATTTTTGCCTCATATTTTTGGTCTATTCCTCATAAAATTTAGGTTTTCTGGCAAATTGCTGGTAAATTACTGTGGCTTTAAGTCAGAAGATAATGACAGATATTTGAGTCTAATTTTGTAAGAGCAATATTTAAAAATTGTCCATATTATTTACCCTTTATCTCCCCCATTATATATGGCTGCATCCAGATTTCTTGCTCTAAGAGGTTCATAGGTATGGCCGATGGGGGGGGGGGGGGGTTCACAAATAATCTCACTGTAGTAAGCATAATGAGCAGTGAGAGAATGATGCAATGGGACTGGGAGAAGTGTCCAATATCAAATTTAGAGTACAGGTGGATAACTCAAAAGCCACCAAGTTTTAAGAATACAACAACAGTTGGAAGGCTGAGTGGGAAAAATAAAATGGAGACAGAGATCAGAACAGAAGTAAGGATTCCTTGGAAATAACTTCACTAACCTGAGAAATGTTCACAACACACAAAAACAATTGTTCTGAGGAAATAAATTTTACTTTGATGAAAGCGCTTAACCTGAAAAATAAACTTGTGTCTACTAGTCCTACTGGTGAATTTGTGGTTTTTAGTTTTTATTTTCACCAGTTTGCTACAATGATTTGGTTATAGTAACTATTCAACCGAATTAACAGGGATATCTGCAGAAAAAATAACCTAGAGAAAAACAGGGATGACTAGGAAAAAACATAAAAAGTATCTCTAGCTGACACTCAGATGCAGTAATGAATGTCAAGCCTTGGGACTGAAAGCTGAAAGCATTACTACCTGCTATACTGTGTGTGCCAGAGTACAACATAGGATCAATTATTTTTCAAATCTGCTCAGCCATGAAAATAGCTCACTAATATGAGGGAATGCTTCACACCCCCTACTGTAATGTCTTCCCTGCTTTTTTTAGACCACAAAATGGTCTCATCTGAAGTAAAAATAATACATGGACCCCCAGTTAAACCTGGAGTCTAACCTCCTACTATTAGGTGATAACCTGGCAAAATGTCAAGCCCTCATAAACACTGAAAACACTGCTGCCTATGCAGACCTGTTCACAGAATCCCTGTACAACCATGTTAATAACTGCTTAGAGGCAGCTGTTCCCACCAGGAAGAAGTACAGAACTAACTCAAAAAACAAGCCACCCTGTTGGAATCAGAAAATCAATAGGCTGTATAATATCAGGAAGAAAATCATGACAGAAATTAGGAGGTGCAGCACCTAGAAGGATAAAAGCACTCTCGTTAAACTAAACAAACAACTCAGAGGACAAATCAAGTCTACCAAAGCCACATTTGAGGTAACTTTGGCCTCCCAGGACAAGGAAAACCACAAATCATTCTTTAGCTATGTCCACAACCTCAGAGGCAATACACAATTGTGGCAGAGCACATTGTAAATGGAGCTATCTGTAATGAGCCTGAAGATATAGCAAACCTCCTGGCTGATAAATTCATCTGCAACTTTACCCCTCTCTCCCCCTCAACCTTCCCCTCAGGAAATACCATTAAATATAACTCCCCCTACTCTCACTAGGGAACAAGTCCTTAATGCTCTCTCAAAGATCAAAAACACTGCATCAATGGGCCCTGACAATATCCCAGGTTGCCTTCTAAATAGCAGGAAACATGACCTATCAGGGCTTCTGGAATTACTATTTAACTGTAGCTTCCAAACAGGCTTCCTGCCTCATGAATGAAGAATAGCAACAGTCATCCCTCTGTACAAAGATGGGCCATCTACAGACCCTGGAAAAAACAGACCCATACATCTCACTAATCTTATATGTAAAGCCATGAAAAGAAGGGACACACATTGACAGTAATCTAACCTTTGACAATCATGTGTCTATAGTAGTGAGGAGATAATTCTATGTTGCGCAACCTATAAACAAAGGTATGGCATCTAAGTCCAAGGTAGTCATTGTTCCACTGTATTCGACATTCATCAGATTTATCACTGAGTACAATGCCCCCATTGATATGCACCTAACCAGGCATATCCAACAATTGGAATGTCCACAGAGGTTCCTCACTAAAAGAATACAGGACATAAGTAAAATGGCCCACCTAAAGGCCCTATCCCTGTATTCTGTCTCCTACAGGCTTTTGAGGGGAGATCTATGCCTGGCATACAAGGCATTTTCAGACCCCACTATGATGGACCTCCTGCATATCCAAAAAACAAACAGCACCAGAATTACCCATTCTAAAGATTAAAACCTTGCCTGTGATATAAATAGGACCTGCTGGAGAAACAGGTATGTATCTCAGAGACGTCCCCATCTATAGGATAGGCTCCCCATCCATGTGAAGCAGAGTTCCCCCCAACCAAATTCAGGTGCAACTTGGACAATTGGATGGGGAAACAGGAAATTCATCCCTGATTTGGCACCTATGTCTCTAATGGACACAGGCAACCTGTAAATGGTTCATCTCCCAGGCCCCTGCTTGTAAATGTTTCATCTCCCAGACCCCTGCTTATACTTATCAAGGGCATCAGAACGTTTTTTTTTTTTTCAAACACCTTTATTGAATTTTCACTTGTGACAGGCAAATTTACATTCATACAAAGGTAATCAAATTATATTAACATAAACAGTATACTTCTCATATATTGCTATATGTCATATAACCTAAGCAATATTATACAAATTATTAAATTACTTCTATTTTAAAATAAGACACATTTTTATTAAGTCATCACTTATGACATAGGCAATCATATATTTATATAAATGAAAGCAAACCACACAGACACAATCCTAGTTGCAAGCATTTTACATCATAAACCATGCTGACACACTGCCAGTTGCAAACATTATACATAACTTATAATCTACCCAATATTTCTCACTCAGAAATGACATAGCTCATTTAAGTCCTGCCAGCATTTAAACCTCATTCCTTCCTTGTATGTATTGTTCCCACAATTCCCATTTTTCCAATGCAGTTTGCTCCTACCCTTTTCTAAAGATCTCAATTCCAGTTGTTTTATCTCTGTTACTATATTCACTACTCCTAGTGTAGTTGGTTTAGACTTTGATTTCCATTTTCTAGTAATTGTTTTTTTGGCAGCCACCATTATTGGACACAGCAAGGCCTTACTATGTCTAGGCAATTCCGATTCTGTATCATAGCTCAAAAAAATCATCTCCCTCATCAGACCAATCTGCCCACTCAGCATCTCATAGGAAATCCCTAAAGTCCACCAACTCACTGCACTGCCAGAAAATATGTTCCCAATTACCTTTTTCTTCCCCTTCATACATCCAACATTTGTTGTCTGCCTGAGGAAAAATTCTCTGGAGTCTACTTGGAGTATAAAAATATCTATGCAAACATTTCCAGGCAAAAATCCTAAATCTTTTAGATTTTGTTGCATATTTGGGAGACATACATATATCCTCCCATTGTTTCTTTGTGAATTGCTTATCTAATCTCTCTTCCCAATCCTTTCTAGTCTCCTCTGATTGACTCTTATAATTATCATACAATATTTTATATGCTCTACTAATTATTCCCTTTTTCAATAGCAGCTTCTGTTCTAGATTCTATTAAAAACTCTACCAGTGGTGTTTTTTTTGTTTAGAACCCCCCTATTTCTTTCTCTTTGCCTATACTCTATCAGTCCCTGATAAGGAAGGCAATCTCTAACCCGCAGTCCAAATAAATTCTTGGCGTCTTCCCCGTCTATCATCATTCCCTCTCTAGTTATTTGCTCCCAAAACCTTGGTTCTTTTGCCAGTTTTGTCCAATAAATTCCAACCTTCTCTTGCCTATTGTTTGCATCCCTAATTGCAGTCATCTCTAATGGCAGAATTTAATTTCTCCATTCCTGTGTTGGTTTAGTTCTTAGAATATTTTCTGCTACCTTATGGATATAATATTCTGTATGATTATTGTTAATCTCCTTAAAGGCCTACATCTAAAATCCCAGAAGGGTATCAGAACTTGTCAGAGACTTGGAATGTATGGCTAGGCTTAAAAAGGCCCTTGCGGCTGTTAGCCTTGTAAACACCTGTGAACATATGAACCTATGTAAAACTAAACATCCCTTCTAGTCCATTAAATGGAAGAAGGTGCTACTTGTTTAATGGCTTGATGCGGTATTATGTCATAATATATTTAACTACTCCATATCCCAAGGCCAACTGACCTTAATGGCAATTCTCCATTAACATCCTGGCAGACAGGTTTAGTGCAAACTTCACCCCCCTCTTACCCCCAACAGGGCCCATAACCATACCAGAAGAATGTAGAGTCCCTGAAATCACAGACACTTAGGTTAAAACAGCCCTCTCCAAAGCCAAAAACACAGCATCAATGGGACCGGATGGTGTCCCAGGCTGCATTCTACATGAGCTCACAGACGAACTAACCCCTCACCTAAACACACTGTTCAAACTCAGCCTCTCCACAGGCTATGTACCCATAGAGTGGTGCACAGCAGTGGTTATTCTGCTCCACAAAGGTGGAGCCACAACAGACATCCGGGAACTATCGCCCAGTAAGCCTGACTAACTTGGTCTGCAAGGCTATGGAGTGCATCATCATGGAACTCATTAACAGAGACACTGGCAACCTCCAAACACTGGACCCTACCCAGTTCAGCTTTGTTAAGGGCAGATCATGCCTCCTAAACCTGGTGGACTTCTTTGAGACAGTTACCAAGGCTATAGATGTGGGAAAGATGGTACACACACAGCCTACCTAGACCTCGCAAAGGCCTTCGACACCATTCCCCATTCTGGTATTATAGACAAGCTCACCAGCCTGAACATAAACCCCTATGTCACAAGATGGGTTGCCAACTAGCTCACGGACAGAACCCACATGGTGAGAGTTGCGGGAGCTAGGTCCGTCTCTAAATCGGTTACAAGTGGAGTTCCCTAGGGCTCAGTCCTAGGACCACTGCTGTTCAGCATATACTTCTCAGAGGTACAGGCAAGCACAGGAAAACTATGGCTGACCAAGTCTGCAGACGACTGCAAACTAGGGGCTATAATTGACTCTCCGGCTGACACAGACATCCTCCAAAAGGGTCTCACTGAGACGGATACCTGGTGTCAAAATCATGGACTCAAGCTAAATGCCAAAAAGTGCATAGTCATCCCCTTTGGAAAAAACAAAGTACCCACAAACTACCACATAGGTGGTAGTCCCCTAAATACGGAAGACGTAATAAGGGATCAGGAGACCCAAGTTGATAGTAATCTCACCTTTGATAATCACATTGCCAAAGTGGTTAGAAAATCCTTCTACATGGCCCACCTAATAACAAAAGGGTTCACATCCAGATCAAAAGAGGTCATTGTGCCCCTCTACTCATCACTCATCAGACCCATCATAGAGTACAACGCCCCATTTGGCATGTACCTGACAAGACACCTGCAACAGCTGGAAAGACCACAGAAGTACCTCACCAAGAGGATCACTGGACTCAAACAGATGCCCTATGCAGCTCGACTGAAGAAATTACAGCTGTATTCGGTTGCATACCACCTACTCAGAGGTGATCTCTGCCTGACATACAAGGCCATGTCCAACCCAGAATTGATTGACATGTTCCACCTAAAGAAAACCTTATCCCCATGAGCCACACGCTTTAGGGATCTAAACCTCACCATAACAATAAATAGGATGAGCTGGAGGGATAGATTCCTATTCCAGAGACTGCCCATGCTTTGGAACAAGATCCCAATCTACATTAGGCAGAGTTCCTCGCTAACACTCTTCAAAAGAAACCTTGATGACTGGATGGGAAACAGAAAGTTTACCTCAGGGATCACTTCAGTGGCTCTGCTGGACAAAGGCACAGGGAACTAATCTAAGGGGGCGGCGAAAGCCAACACATTCTGGATAGGCTTATAAATGCCTTCGGGCAGATAGCCTAGTGCCTACCTATGAACCTATGAACCTATGAACCTATTATCATGCCAATGTTATCCCAAGATTTCCAACTGCTCCTGTAAAAGATTTACAACCATCACCCTTCTTCACTCCCAGTATAGACATTCGTATCTTCACTGCTTGTGTCATCACACATGCCACTAATTGACTGAGGTCAGCTGGTCCACAAGCAGGACATCATCCCTCCACTCCACCAGTGCAAGCTTTAGTGAATTTGAATTTTGTGAAACGAACAGTTTCAGTTAGGTATAGCTATGTTTGATGCATCTGTAGCTAATTTAATGGATGGAGCTATATCAATATGACATTTTATTCTGGAATTGCATCGTAGCCTGGGAAAAGACACATAAGAAAAACAAATCAAATTAAAAAAGGGAAAAGGAAAAATCTCAAAGGACTTGACAAGAGAAAATAAAGGAATATAAATGGGCAACTTTATCTGAAGAATCATTGCCCATGTTGGAAAACACTGACAATGGTGGAAGAGGTGTCCTGAGGCAGAGAATTCTTAAAAAGAGTAACACATGAGCAACAAGGACTCAGTGAAATCATTCAGGATAAACCTCGATGGAATCAAGAACAGACCCATAGAACAGAAGATGAGTTAGCATCATGTATGGTGAAATTAAAAATATTAAAAGGAGAACTGTAAAATGATGTCAAATTAATATAAATCATTTGGAGAACAAACATAAAATTCCTTTACTGGATTAAGCATCATTTCAGAACAGACCGATGGTGAGGATGAATGGCTTGATTTCTTCATCAATATGTTTAAAGCAGCTTATCCTTGAGTGATCTGGGCAGTAAAATCAACAACATAAAGAAGACAGTGAGGGGTCACTGGACAACATGGCAGCTTAGTGTCCACTTATGTAATCTGCAACCTTTACATCCAAAGAATAATTTTGATATACAGCTAGAAAGTGGAAACTAAAAGAAGTATGAGAAGTGGAGATAAGAAGATTCCCTGATAAGTTAATGCACCTGCACCGCAAAAGGAAAGAATCCAATATGGTGAAGGATGGGATGTAGGAGATGGGAGTAAGCATAGGAATGCAATACCCTGCTCATCTGATTCTGGACATAACTTAATTAGACGGTCATATCATCCACTTTTATTTTTACTATCCATTAAACACCTTTCAATGATAATAAATCTAACAGCAGTTCAGGCCACCTTTCCATGCTTAAACTTTTATAGTGCATATCATTAATGTATTCCATAATTCTAAATTTCAGACAATGTAAAATTTGGCCCATACTGAACGAGCCACAAACACATAATGCCATGTAAATATTTTATATATTACCACAGGCAACAAGTCCTCGCAAGTATTCACTTAATGTTTAAAAAACCAAGACAGTTTTTAATATCTCCTGTATACAAACTTGAAATCATTGGCTAACACAAAGTCCCAAACAGTGCTCCCACAGCCCAAATATCACTAGCCAGAATTTAGCCACCATCTGTTTATTTTTATACTTATTGTTTTCAAAAGTGGTTAATAAATGTTATTATTATTTTTTTAATCATTGCTAAAGGAATAAGTTTTATATGTCAGCAATTAGGATGGAGGAGGTCAGCTGGAGCATAGTGGAACCAATAATTTTAAACACAAATTTCATTACTTGTGCCAAATACCAGCTCCACCACACCAGAAGCAGTATTTACTTAGCACAATGAACATAATAATCTGAACTAGTGCTTCAGCTTATACTTTCATGGTTCAAATTTTCTAAAAAAGATAAACACAACTTTATATATAAAACCTCTTAGATATTTAACTAGTCAATTAATTAACCAATATAATCATAAACCCTACATCATTTAAAGACACAAGCACATAAATTCCTACTGAAATAAGTACACATATAATATACATACATAAAAACAAATGTATATATAAATGCACATGCAAATACATTCATAAATGAATGCACACAATATACAAGCATCCACATATACAAAATTCAAAAAGACATTTGTAAATACAAAACCATAGCCACTTCCAAGATAAAACCCTTGAATTATTTAGTTAACTTAAACCAAATACTTCATAAGTATCTCGTTATTGAGCTCCCAGGATAAAACGTGTCATAAACAAATATAAACCGAGCGTTCTTCTGTAATAATATATCTTTAGGATTCATATACAGCTCTGAACCTTTAAATGCATATATTATAAAAAAAAATAAATCAAATTATCATGATGATACTCTGAAAAATATGATGCTACTGGACTCATAGGGGAATTATTTTTAACATCTCTAATATGTTCTCATATTCTCAGCCTTAGGCAACATATTGTCTTACCTATATAGAATTTATTACAGGGACAAACCAATCCATATATGACTATCTTCTGATAACAATTAAATGCCCCTGGAACTCTATGCAACCTAATATTAATTGTATAAGTATCCACTTTTCCCGTAGAAGTGGTACAGCCCTTACATTTTGAATCCACAGTCTCACTATTTACAGCTGAATGTACAACCCTACTTCCAATACTCGGTGAATTTCTATAAGAAGTATTCAGTTTCATATTTTTATATATCACATCTGATAAGTTATTATATACCAGTGTTTCTTCAAAATATGTAACACTGCACATGTGAAACAGAACATAACAGATTACAAAGTATATGTCATCCTTTCCTCTCTTATTATATTATATATTTACTTTCCAAACTTAAGCTTATGCACCCATCCTCAACCTTCTTCCATGTAGTAATTAAAAGGCCATGTTTATAACCCCTAGGTAATAACCAATGAATTATATCCATAGTTACTGTTGCTTGAAATGTATCCTCCTCAGAACATAATGTTCTACCCTATAAAATTCATCATAGGGATAAAAGCCTAATCAAATGTTTAGGATGTGCACTAGAAGCATAAAGGAGAGTGTTTACAGATGCTTCTTTTCTATATAAAGCAGAATGTATCTTATCATCTATAATATACAACCTCACATCTAAATAATGAATATTACTATTATGAATGTTGTACGTAAATGATAAACCAAAATAATTATTCTGTATAACCTGCAAACATTTATCAAACTGTTCCTGAGGACCTTTCACTATAAAAAAACATTTAAGTTAACTAAATAATTCAAGGGTTTGATCTTTAATTTTGACAACAGAAGTTGGGGAGAATCATGGTGATGGCAAAAAAGTAGGACACTAGCAAAGTAAAGGAGGAAGTAGATAAGGAAAGCAACAGTAACCTGTACAAACAGTGGATGTCTCAAACCTGGCAAAGCTGAAGATGAAAGGAAGGAAAATGTAAGAAAACAGCAGAAAAAAACACCAGAGACTGAGTTCTTGCACAGTGGCAGATTGAAAGGATGAAAATAACAAGGCACAGCAAGGGAACCAGAGGAAGGAGGTGTGAGACTGTATAATATAATATAATATAATATAATATAATATAATATAATATAATATAATATAAATGAATGGTGAATGATTGAAAGAACGAATAATTAAATAACAGAGAATTGATGTGGGGATGTCCAAAGAAGGATGCTAAGAAGTTAAATAATAACAAAGTAAGGTGGAGAGACTTGGCAAAAAAAAAAAAAAACAAGCAGCACAATAAAATGAATATTTCAAAGGTAGTGCAGCAAGAATGGAGTAATAAAGGCATAACAATGGGTACAACTTGGAGAAGATGTGCAAGGTAGTAGGGTTGGGAGAGTGGCCTAACAGTTAAGGTGTTTGCTTTACAAACACAAGGTGCAGGGTTTGAATCTCAGAAGAGATAATTGTCTAGGCTTAAAAATGGCTCGCAAGGGCAGTTAGCTTAGTACTAACATATGAACCAAATAAAAGAGCTAGTAACAGAAAATAAAGAGTATAATAGAAAAAGTTTCAGGGAGTTACTTTCTCAGGTAATGAAAGACTTCCTTATATCTGGTAGTTAATGATTAAGGCTATGAGCTGTTAATGAGTTGCTTCTTGTAATACACAGTTTGATTTCCTGTGCCTTTATTTAATTAGTGTGTGACCTTGCACAAGTGACTTAAATAAACAATGATTCTGGGAAATTGGATTAGGCTAATTCTCAACTCTCCAGATTTCTACCTCATATTTTTGTCTATTCCTCATAAAATGTGTAGTTTTCTGACAAATCACCAAGGACTGAAACTACTAATGACATGCATTTGAGTTTTTGACTTCGTATACTTCAAGGAATGCATACTAACACAAATCGTGTTATCCTACCAGCTTTCTACATTTATCACAGCATTATTTAAAACCTGTCCCTATTTTGTCTTTGTCTCCCTGTTATTTTATGCTTTGTCCAGTTTCCTGTGCTAAAAGGTTGACAGGCATGGTTTGGCTCCTCAGTGGATTTGTGGACTACATGCCTCATAATTATACCTGAACCTACATGAATTTAAAGGGAAGAAGCAGGTAATAACCCAAAATAGTAAAAATAGACAATAAACAGAAAAGGTGAGAAGATATAACACCTGCAAACAGAATAAACGGTGAAAAGACAGCAATGTAACAAGGACTTTATATAATTTATGAACACAGAAGTAAAAAGAAAGGAAAGAAATAGTAAAGAGAATCAAATAACAGAACAGACAAGCTTGACTAAGCAAAGACCAGTTATGTGTTACGTGTTCAGGCATGAATGGTATCCTAAGATACGGGGTGCTGCCTTGCCAAACAATGGAAAAGGGAGAAGGACAAGAGAAGAGCAAAAATGGTGGAACAATAAAAGAAACCACTAAATAAAGTGATCTGCATGGAGGTGGTGAAGAAAATAACAAAGGTTAAAAGATAAAGCAGCAGAAAAGTAAAGTTATTTCTTCAAGGTTTACAAAATAGCTTCACATGACCTAGTAGAGGCAATAGTTAGGACTTTTCTAATAGGAAGCACACAATCTAGGGAAGACAGCCAGGATTTTTCAAATAGGAAAGGAACAGGAGGGCCTGCAAAGATCGATGCAGGAAGCAAATGTCATAGTAATTACTGAAGAATAATCACACATGACTGATATGGCGGCACTTGGGCCCATATCATTCATTACTGATGGGAAAGTACTTGCAAAAATTTGAGCCAAACTACTTTCAGAGTAGGTAGGATGGTTTTGATGTGCTTTAGGATTGTTATAATAATTACTGGGAGTCCCTTTCATGAAGAATTAAAAACCTGTACAAAGACGTGCATCATACTTTTTGATATAATAAAAATGTTAATTCCTTATACTTGAACTCCTTGCTTAAAGGAATTGAGGAAATCAAGATGGAGGAAATACTTCATAACTGTTTCAGTGCAATATACAGAGATCCATCAAAAAGTATAATGGTGAAAAGAAAGTATGCAATCCAAGTCTAAATACAGATGGGAACAACACTAGAAGGCCACAGTCATCCAGTCTGTTCATTTTGGTGATAGAGATGATGGTGAGGAGAGATAAGGAGACACTGTAAAACAATAATAAAGGAAGGAAGTTTCATTCTTAATGTTTGCTGATTAATGAATTTTCATAGTAAAAAAAAAATACAGTGATCCACAAAAGTAGTCTAGAAGAAATCAGAGAGAGTGGAATGTATCTTAAAAAAGACAGTGATAACAAGGATAGGAAGAGAGGCCAAATAAAGCAAAGAAAGGGATAGCCTTTTTAGTCCAGTAATGTACCTAAAGTTGGATGTATAGAACAAGGTAACAAAAACAGAAGGAAAACAATAGAGAAGAAAATCAGTGCATATGAGATGGAAAAGGAAAGCAATGACAAACATACTGTCAGCATTCTTAAAATAATGGTTAGAAGAAGGGTGGGCTATTAGCTGAGACATATTCCAAAAAAAGACTATGAAAAAAGTAATATAATAAATGCCAAATATATGGGGTCTGTAATGCAAACATTAAAGGCAGTAAAGGTTTTAGAGTACCATTCAAATACTTTCTACTAATCTTGGATATGTATTTTACTCAAGATCCCCATTTCTTCTCTTCAGTTAAAAAAGTCACTCATGATTATATCAAAAAAGACTGGTGCAAAACACATCTCTGCTATACTGTACATTCCATGGAATTTTTCCTTTATCATCGCCATTTATCTCTGTCCTCTGTCTGCCACCAGTGATGTAGCTCACAGCAAACTGAATGTGACTGAGTTTTAAAGCTCCCAGTATACTTATCGGTTGTCAGAAAGAATCCAAAGTCATAATAATAATGATGTGAACTGCAATGATTGCTTAGATCACAGATCACCCTTAACTGTCTGAAAAAATCCATTTAATATGTTTAAAAGTATTTTTGTGAATCCATGCATTTCCAGGTGTGTGTCTACCATGTTGCTGATTCAGTTACAGTGTATGAAGGCATATATTTCCTCCCAGTTGCTATATTATGAATTGTCATGAAACACAATAAGCAGCATGAAGCCCAGCACAGCTCATTTTACCACAACTCTGCATTCATTACTCTGTTTCTAAACCATATAACAATCTTATGACTAATTATTGATTGCTTCGATTGCTCACTGAATAGTAAAAATACATACATACCTAAATACATACATACCTAAATAAAACACATCACAGGTGTCACAGTCCAGAAACTATAAAGTTTTTTTTGTTGCAGCAGTTACTTTTTTCTTAATTCTAATTCACAACTGTAAGTCCTTCATCTAGTCTATGCCACTACCAAAAACTGCAAAACACTTGAAACAAATAACGAAAAACTGAAGAAGACTTCTAAAATGAAAAATCGTTTCCATTTTAGAAGTCTCTTACTAGTCTATATTAGAATTTTTTAATTGTTCAGGGGAGCTTATATTGGGCAATTTGCTTCAGGGAAGCCTCAAGCAGGTCAGGAAATATTTAAAAATATGATGTTTGTTACTGTTTCTGCAGTGAAATTAAGCTGAATGAAAACCATTTGTCTAAATGTGTGCATTTCATTGCAGACCAGTGGTAAAAAAAAAGACCTGGCTAGCACAACAGTTTAATGCACATACTGGGTAGCTTTTGATTCAATAAAATATAAATTAATTGGTATGTTTGTCTGATTTTGGTTCTCAATACATCACATAAACCTAAGATTTATTAAATGTAATAAAGATGTGGTGCTTTTTAATTATTATTAGTAGATGTGTAATTCACTTTCTTTTAGTTTGCTGAATTAGGCTCTCTGTGGAAAAATCTGAAAACTGATTTGTTTGTATAGCTGCCCTTTCCCCATGGTCCTTTTTGTTTTCATTGTCAAGCAATTTGAAAAATAGTGTCTAATAAAAGTTTTAGAAAATTAACTATTGAATGATCTGTTCAAAAGGAAAGTCTTAAAATTAGAAGTGATTAATTTGGCATACTTCTGCCAAAAAAGTAAATAAAGACAAATTTGATGAACTATACTGAGGCAAATTATTATCAGCCTGTGAAGACAGAACATTGTCTAATTTCCTTTTTATATGATGTATAGAACACCAAGAGCAGACAATGTGTAATAGGGTTAGATGGGAGGCACATTTCTTATGTTGGGCATTCACTAACATCAAAAATCAAGACTTTGTTATTTCTTGCCTTGTTTGCTAAAGCTATTTTTATTAGCAGCTTTAATGAGTAGTATTTTCTGAAGCAGGTCCTTGAGAGCAAGTATTTTCAAAATGTTATCATCAGAAATATCTCCTTAATGCAAAGTATGTAGCAAAGTATGTGTTCAAACCTGCATCAACTTTTCTCATTGGTTCCCCTCTTGGTCCATCAAGCTTGTCTCCCAAATCAGAACTGTTCTTTTCTCTAAGTCTGTACTTTCGACAAGACAAAGAGGAAACTAACAATCAGTGATAATGGCTGTCATCTAGCAGAAGATAGGAGATTTTTCAGTATGGTCTTAACAGCCCCCATTAACTTTATAGCACTGTACTGTGGCTGATGTGCTAGAACCAAGTATAAGTGCATGCAAGCACACTCATGACAGCTAATTGACTGCTTGCACACTTCTTTCTGGGCTTATGCTTCCCAAGTCCCAAACACAGAAACTGCATCACCTGGCCTTTACGAAGAAAGAGCCCTTGTCTCAGGACTACACCAAATTAATCCCCCCTTGTATTCTACAACTAGCATTATTGCTGCCAGAATATTTCAAAATCTGAGCAACTAATCAAATACTGACATAGTCAAGGAACAAAGTCATGAAGTAATTCTTTTCCATCAAGAAACCAGCCATCTGTTTTCAATTTTCAAATTTTACATTATTTTACAAAGTGGTTGTTTGATGGTTCTAAGATTTACATCCCCAGCAATTTTTAAATCAAAAGTAATACATCATTGTTCAGCAAATGTCATGGAGAATTAATTGTTTCATATTAAATGGAAAATTTCTAGTATTGTTATTTCTGAAAATCATAAAGCCAAATTGATGTTTCCCAAGATATGGATTGTCATACATATATAAAAGAACTGATGACTTTTTTACTACTTGTTTTGTGGAGACTTCTACAGTAGATCAGAAATGTCAAATTGATTACTGTGCATTCTAAAGCAGATAAGGAATGTAAAATAACAGAAATAAAAGAGAAAATCTGAATATTACTCAGACAGCCAAAGCTTCAGAATATAAAAACATCTGTATGGAATGTGATATAGTGAGAATGAACACACATAAGACAACTTGTGTTCTTTATATGTATTTTATTACCTGGACACTGCTCATCTGCACAGATGTATTAAGTACTGCAGCCTCACTCAGTTTTAGGGAAATTCAACATTACCAGCTTCCTGGCAGTACCTCAGTTTACCACATAATCCTCTAATGGCTTCAAATACATACATCTATCAGGGTAAAATGGCATGTAAGAGACCCTGACTTTAGGTAGATATACATAAGTTAAAGTAACTATGATTCTGTATAATGAAAGCTTTATATCAAAAGTCAGATGCTGGGTAGTTTTCTTCTGTCACACATAACAACTTGCTCCTTGACTGAAAGTCTTTGGAAATTCATGCTCACGGAGTACCACTATAGTCTTCTATGATTGGAAATTCATGTTCACAGAGTAGCACTATAGTCTTCTATGAAATATTAACATTACTTTTATCAGTCTGTAGTGATTCAATATCACAGTCCATTTTTTCCACAGCTTGATCCACTTCTTTATGATGGTGAATGTCACGATCCACTCTGGTTCATGACAGATCATTTCTGATTGTGGAAGTTACCATTCACTCTGGTTCATACCTAATCATTCTGCCTTCTTCAGTAACACCTCTGCTGTTTCTTCAACACAAACTGGGACTGGAGCTTTCTGTTCAGTAATTACACAGAAATCTACTTAGGGCTTCCATCATTCTTACCTCATAGGGGCAGTGAATAAGTTTCCTGGAATTCCTTTTTCTTTGCAGCTCATCATACTAAAGTTTTTGCAAAGATTGATTCAATCACACAATAACAGTGAGATCCAGTTAAATCATGTAGTGTCTTAGTCTGATACATTTTTCAGAGATAAGTCTTCTGCTGTCTTCGCAGCTGTATTGTTAGATACAGTTTTGCAAAGAAAAAGAAATAAAGAATGTTTATCTTTTACACCCAGCACTGTAGCTCATAATTATTTAATGCCATCTTTAAAGATCTGGACACATGTCTATGCTAAACCATTGATTTCTCAGTAACTTGATGCATTAGTATAATAGATTCCTCCATGTTGTTTCTGGAAACAAAGACAGAAAATCCACCCAAGGATGGCCAATCAACGAAATCCACAAGTGTATTATATGATCTGAGGAAGACAACAGTCGAAAGCGCTTATCAGATATCTTCAAGGGACAGTTTTGAGCTTTTTATTTTTCATTTTATTTTCAAGTCGAAGTTTTATTCGTATTAAAGGACTACATTTTAATTGGAACACTTGTGGATTTCATTGATTGGCCATCCTTGGGTGGATTTTCTGTCTTTTTTTTTTTTTGCTAATATTGACTGTTTTTGTGACAGACCACCTTTAGCATTTGGGAGGTATTTATTCATTTGTTTCTGGAAACAGCACAATTTGTGTAATGTGTACTGATGACCATTGTTCAAACGTGTGTTGTGATAACCCATGAGCAACAAACACTCTTTTCTCAGATTACTGGAATGTAAACTTACTTATAACTAGATGCAGCAGTGTAGCCATTATTGCCCCTAGTACTGAGGTCTGAACTGGTATCCCCATTAATTTTAAATTGATATTACACACAAAGTGCTAGGACACTTCATTTCTAACAGCAAACTGGCATTCATTTCTCACTTCCAAGCTTTGTTTCTCAATTTATCTATTTCATAGGCAAGTTAATTTCATAGGACAGATAAAGGGCTGGTGAACTTCTGATTTTACTTTTGTATTTAGCTTTTGTTTGTTGAGCTTGTCCGAGTAGGTTTAGTCAACAAAAAAGCATACTTTTCAGTGGAGGCTCAGGGAGAAAATTTCCAACATATTGCAAACATTTTAAACAGACATTCAGTAATATACATGAATGGCCATTAGCAATTACTCATACAGTTGCTAATTAGATTACATTCATATGAAAAGATATGTAGCTATTACAGGACAAAAGCTACTTATGCATTAGTAGATGTCAAACATTGAGCATTTAAAGAGGTATCAGTGGGTTTGTCAGATAGATAATAGATCATGTGAGTAGTGCTTACAAATTCAAATAAAATGAATGTGAATAAAGGAACTAGGCATGGCATAAAACATTAGCAATGCAGTTAAGAAGTGGGGTGTAAAGCAGGTATAGAGACAATTACATATATATGGTTATCATAAGGTTTATATTAGAAGTATAGAGATGGAAGTGAGTAGTGCTACAAAAATGCTAATAAAGCTCTTCAGATATTGGGGAAGACTGTGGAGATCAGGGTTTTGAGTGAAGAGAAATGGTTTGATGATATGAAAATGAGAGAAATAACAGTGGCATTTATCCTTAAGATGTACAGGAGCAGATCCATTGATCTGATAGGTGAAGATTTAGTTGTATTTTAAATGAGCCTGCATTCTGAATGGATTTCAGTGGTAGTAGGCGATGGCTCCATAGTTAACTACATGGTTTGAATACAGACAGTCAGCTGTACTATTATATGATATGGTTATAGAGATTAATTATTTTCTCTTGAGAATACAACTCTATTAGGGAATAGTGTTGTATTAACTTGTTAAAGGCTATGCAACTTTCTGGCTTATAGAAATGTCTGTGCATTGTAGTTAGCTGAGAAAAAGATAGGTGATGTGATAGTTTTAACCAGTTTAATCCTCTGATGGATAAACAAGAGTGTATTCTTTTGTTATAGTTTATGGCACATTACTCTATTTTATTAGAACATTACTCATGTTTGGAATTTTGTGAGACTTAAAGGTTAGTAAATATTGAGGCACCACAGAGGAGAGGTTGCAGTAAGAAAATAGAGGCTATACATATTCTTGCTATATCAGTGAAGTAAGTTTTTACTCTGTACAATATATGTATTTTTTGATGATTTTTTTTAACTGTCATCTATGATGGCATCCAGTAATTTTGCACTATTTGCCTGTTTTGTCATGGTGTTGGTAAAATGATAGTGAATACTGTTGTGGTATGGATGTGATTTGGGGTGAAGTGCAGTAATTTAGTCTGTTTTTTTTTTTTTTTTAGGATTTAGAAATAGTTGTGAATTATTAAGTCATAGTTCAGTCGACAAGAAGGATTGTTATATGTCTTGGAATTTACAGAGAGATTTGGCAGAGCAGATTGCGATCAAGTCCTCAATACATTGAACTAGTGTAATATTTTTGTAGCACTATAAAGGTCATTGATCAATAAAGCTTAGTACAGATCCTTGTGAGACACCTAAACTTACTGGCAAGAAGCTGGAGAAATCATTTTTCCATTTCATTGCTAGTCCCCTGTTTGAGAGATAGCTATGGAACCACTGTAGTGAAGAGGTGGTTTGTCTTAAGGATGAGATTTTATAGCAAATTTTCTGATGGGAGATAGTATGAAAAGTTTTTGATAAGTGTAGGAAGATGGTGAAGACTAGGACTCTGGCATTTCTGTGGGTGTTGATAGTATTAACACAATTTAGCAAAACACTAGTTATTCTGCGATGAGGATGGAAAGAGAAGCCATGTTGGGTTTAACAAAGATGCTGGTTATCTATTATAGAGCTGAGAAGTTGTGTATGAATAGAATTTTCTAATATTTTGATACGGGAGATAAAATGGCAATTGGCATAGAGTTTAAAAGACCTGTATTGATTCCACCCTTGTGCAGTGGAATAATGAATTATTTTTTTCTATAGGGGGAGACTTTATTTTCTGATATGGATCAGTATAACAGAACTGAAACTTGATATGCAACTTAAAAGTTGGTAATGTATGTTTTATTATTTTATTAACTTGGCATCCATTGTTTTTGCTTCTTTAGTGCCATCACACAAATTCTAATAGAAGTAAACCCCTAAATACACATACATTTGTTTTACTCCTGAGTGAGGATGAAAGAATGTCTTTATAACCCTACTATATGGACCGTTCCATTAACAGAGAACACCCGTAGTACTGTGTAGCTTTAGAAATCTTTTCTTTTTAGTGCTACTACTATTTCCTCTCATTACATGGGATATATGAATGATATGCAAGGTCACGCCTCTGGAAGTGCACTGTTCTCAGATGAAAAAACTGCAAGAAAGCTTCTAATGTTAACTGTCTTGTTGACTCTATACAGTCCCACTGTTCCCAAATATAGAGTGCTACCACAACAGCCAGTAGCTTTAAAAGTGGGCTAAGAGCCTCTCCTTTTTTGTTGCTATGCTACTTATGTTTTAATATCTGTTTCTGTTTGTTATACCATCTCTAATCAACTTACACAAACTACCGCAGTTATTATACATTAATTTTATTTCCCTTTTTAATTTGGGTTATTTTCCATTATCCTCCACTAATCTCCTTATTTACTTTAGCTTCTTCAGTTTACTAGACCTGAATATACACCACTGTGTTGCTATACCAAATGAGATCCCATCTTCATCAATGTTCTTTTCATATTGGCCTATGGACCTTCAGTCATATCACATGGTTTGGAAGGATGAGATTCTCTGTCAGTGTATTATTTTCCACATGAGATGTGTTTCAGCCTAACTTTCAAAATATCATGCACATGCATGGAAAAACTGACAATGAAGTGCACACACCTGCTAATACCTGTAATATTCCTGAATGTTCCCATACCCATAATAAGTGACTGGCTGTAGATCTTTTCAGCATTCACTAGGAGTCTCTGAAGCACAATATAGACCCTCTCCACCCAAAAAAAAAAGATAACTGTCTTTTTGCTGAGGCATTTAAAACGAATGACAATGAAGGTCTCAGGGTGGCTAGGTTAAATCTGAAAAGAGAGATAAAGGCAGCAAGGATGCCTATGGAAGGAAGGTCCAGAGCCACTTCACTGATACAAGGGGCTCAAAGAGCATGTGGCAGGCCATAAAAACCATTACAGAATACAAACCACTATTGGCATAATATGAGGACAAAATAGAATTCCTGGATAGGCTAAACTTCTTCTACAGCAAATTCGAGGAGAGGAACTGCCCAAAGACAGTGAAACATCCAAGTCCAGAGCTTGAAGTGCTCAGTCTAACAACAGATGAGGTGGGAAAACCCCTGCAACAGGTGAACTCCAGAAAGGCTGCTGGACCAGACAACATTCTGGAAAGGGTGTTGGAGGACTGTGCTGAACAACTAAGCAGTATAGTTGCAGACATTTTTAACATTCCCTTGTCCAAGCAAAAGTACCCAAATGCTTTAAAAATGCAAACATAATACCACTGCTAAAGAACACAACTCCCTCAAGCCTGAATGGTTACAGACCAGTAGCCCTCACATCCACTGTCATGAAAAGTTTTGAAAGAGTGGTCAAAAAACACTTGCCAGCAAAACTACCAGCTGCACTTGACCCACTTCAGTTTGCATATCGTGCCAATTGCTCCATAGCAGATACCATCTTGGTTGCACTACATCTCGCAATGGCACACCTGGAGAATAAGGACAGTTATGTTAGGACACTGTTTATTGACTTTAGTTCAGCATTCAACATAGTTATCCCACAGCAGCTAATTGAGAAACTTGTCCATATAGGCATCAGTAACCACATGTGCAACTGGATACTGGACTTTTTGATCAAAAAGTATGTGTGGGCAAGAATTCCTCAAGAAACATCACAATTAACACAGGAGTACCCCAGGAATGTGTTGAGTCCACTATTGTTTACCATACTAACAAATGACTGTATATCCAGCTTTAATATCAATCGCATCATCAAATTTGCAGATGACACCACAGTCATGGCCCTCATCAGTAATGAAGATGAAGGAGCATACAGGGAAGAAGTGAATCTACTGCTTGACTGGTATGCTAGCTGCAATCTTAATCTCAATATCACCAAAATGAAGGAGCTCACAATAGACTTCAGGAGAACCCATCAAACTCACTCTCTACTCATGATTAATGGAGACAGGGTGGAAACGGTAAGTAACACAAAATTCCTGGGAATTCCACATTACAGAGGACTTATCCTGATCACTAAACACCAGTCACATAGTCAAGAAAACCCATCAATGCCTGCATTTTCTGTGGAGGTTAAGGAAATCTAATCTACGACCCTCTATTCTTATCACCTTCTACAGGGGTGATATAGAAAGCATCCTAACAAGCAACCTCATGGTGTGGTACCGGGGCTGTTCAGTTGCAGATCAAAAAACCCTACAGAGGGTGGTGAAGGTCGCTGAGAGAATAACAAGCTCCAACTTCCCAGCGATACATGGTGTTTATAAGATACGTTGCTGCAACATGGCCACAAAAATAGACATTGATCCTACACACCATGCCTATGGTGTGTATACAAGCTTGTCATCTGGCAGATGATACCACAACGTGCACTGTAAAACAACCAGGTTCAGGAACAGTTTCTTCCAAAAGGCAATTAGGCCCTTGAACTCTGGAAGCAATCTCAGGAATGTTAGCCATTATCAAGGTCTTGTGTCGGTCAAACCTGGTGCAACAGAAATTATGAGATGCTCGCTCATAGTTTTCTGTTTACCATGTCAGTCAAGTGCAATATTTACCTGCTAGCTATTCTAACATAAGTATGCAATAAATAAATGTGCACTAAACAATCAATCACTCAGCTGCTAAAAACTGTAGACGTAGTAATTTATAGTAGTATGTAGTAAAATAACAGTCTAAATGTTATGTATGCTGCATGTGCTATATGTAATTTGAATGTATGTGTGTAATTGTCATCTCAGTATTAAGCCTGATGCATACAATTTCATTTAGGTTACCCCTGTGTTGTCTAAATGACAATAAAGTTCACTTTGACTTTGACATTTGACTTAAGTATAATCTTCCCTTCTCCCACTCACCTGTTTGCCACAAGCATCCTTTCTTAATGTCCTTCACTGATTCATCAGCATCACGGTTAGAAGACTCCCTCTGATCTACTGGCCTAAATATTCTGTTGCTAAAAATTTGTTTGTACCTTAATGACTAATTTTCAAATTGAATGCCAGTTCAATTCTTACCTAAGACTTGATTTCTTGATATTGAAGTTATTCTCATTATTTAATTGTTTATATTTGTCATTAAATATTTCCCAAGGTATGGAGAACATTATGCTATCTTGGCTCATTTATATTTAGCACAATGCAGTGTGTAATATTAAGCTTCTGCCTGTGGATTTTATGGAGGTCATACATGAACAGTGAAAATTCAGATATTTTCTAAATTAAAATTCTTGGCAAAATGTTAACATTTTCTTTCAACGTGCCTAAATATAAAATAATTAGTTATTGTTTACACAGGAGAATTTTATGCTTTATTTTATTTTATTTTATTTTAATTATTTATGTTTTGGTAATGGGATTAGCTCCACTGGGATCAAAGCAATTTTTATAGGAGACCCACAAGAAGGATTCCACCTGGAACAATCATGCATGAAGGTTGCACAACAGCTAAAATATAGATAAAAATGTGAACATGCAAACTAGTTAACAAATTGTGACAAATGCACAGCATATAAACATGGGCAGTAACAAATCAAGTAACGTAACCTTCCAAAACAGTCATTGTTTTCTGCGTTAACTACGTGTTCCATCATTACAACTGATATGTCTTAGTATATTACAGTGTGAACATTTTATGCACACAATATGCATCAAAAATCAGGTCATTGCTGTGTTATTTAGTCACTTAGTTGAACTTGAATCTTCATAACCTCACAGATTTTAACCAACAAGGTCTTCCTGTCAAGAACTGCTTCTCTAAATTCTTGCAAATTCATATTCATAACTTCAGTAATACTGTCCATCCATCTTAACCTTTGCCACCCCTTTCTTCTTTTGCCTCTGATTTTTTCCCAAATATACTATCACATTTAAACAACTTACAATAATAATATTAGAAGATCCGATTGCCCGAGTCGAAACAGTTTAACAGTGAATGATAACTGCATTGAATATTAATTAACAAAGCAGCAAGAAACACTTGTTTGAAGCATACGACTATTAATATAACAAATGAGATACAAAAGTACTCAATTGTATTTATTTACTGTTTGGTGTAACTCATTCTAAGCCTTTTAGTTTAAGCACTTGGGCTTCAGACCAGTTGTTTTACATTAAGAAGGTTTGTGGTCTGCACTGTAGTGGCAGAACAGGTAGCTTACATCCTTCTAAGTTGGGAACTGCTGATTGAGGGCTCATTGTCTGTTATTCTAAAAGTGTATTAACTCTGGTTTAAGCACTTGGGCTTCAGGCCAGTTATTTTACATTAAGAGGGTTTGTGGTCTGCACTCTTGTGGGAGGAGAGGCTGGACTCTGCCCTTCTGAGCTGGGAATTTCTGGTTAAAGGCTTATAGTGCCTGCATATTTGAACTGCTTCTTACTGAAATTGGTACACCTTGTTTGCTGTAGCATAGACAAGATCCAGGCCTGCTGAATCTAGCTTTGTTTGTATAACTTGAGCACTAATCCAGGCATTCTTTAAAGTATTCAATTGCATTTATTACTGCTTGGTATTAACTTGATTAAAGTGTAGCTATCATTATAAGTCTTTTGGATTAAGCACTTGGGCTTCAGACCAGTTGTTTTACATTAGGAAGGTTTGTGGCCTGCACTGTGGTGGCAGGACAGGTAGCTTACATCCTTCTAAGTTGGGAACTGCTGATTGAGGGCTCAGTGTCTGTTATTCTAAAAGTGTATTAGTTCTGGTTTAAGCACTTGGGCTTCAGGCCAGTTATTTTACATTAAGAAGGTTCGTGGTCTGCACTCTTGTGGGAGGAGAGGCTGGACTCTGCCCTTCTGAGCTGGGAATTTCTGGTTAAAGGCTTATAGTGCATGCATATTTGAACTGTTTCCTACTGAAATTGGTACACCTTGTTTGCTGTAGCATAGACTAGATCCAGGCCTGCTGAATCTAGCCTTGTTTGTCTGCTTATTGTTTGTTTGCTGGTTATTTCCCTGAAACGCTAATTCCACCTAAAACGTGGCTTTTCAGCGCTTCTGTGGATCCCTAGTGATATCTGCATTGCTTACTGTACTTATTTCCTTGTTTCACTTGAAAGAAAGTTACTGTTTGTCATTTTTGCATTTAAGTTACCTGCAACATATTGCATTTAAGTTACCTGGCACTTGCTCACTAAAACAATTATATAAGTCAGCACTAAAAAATTAAAAGCACTACACCCTCACAAACTCCCCTTGAGTACCTTGTTCCCCATTGGCCCCTTTTTCAATTATAAAGGAATTCCCAATACTATTCTAGCATGTCCAAAGGTCAGTTGTCAATCTCCTCTCCGGTCCAGCTGGTGAATCTGGGAATCTTGAGGCAATGTTACAACTGCCTCATGTACACAGACAACCCTCTCCTCCTCCCAACAAATTCCAACACATGTGAGAGATGCAACCATATAGCCAAACTGGAGGCTAAGCTCTCTCAACTCAGTACTGGCGTAACCAGTCAGGAGGAGAAGGAAACCACACTCACTACAATTCCAGTCTCACATAGACCTACCACGACAGCAAACCAAACACATAAACACACAAAAACATACTCGGAGGCTCTAAATAAAAATCTGCCTAAGCAGCAGAGACCTCCAAAGCAGACACCCAAGCAACCGCTACCCCAAAACAAAACATGTGCAACACATAGCTCACAAAGAAAGTGTGCTGAATAGTCACAGCCCTTAAGGCTAAACAACACACCTGATACACTTGTAATAGGTGACTCTATCGTCAGGCACACTGATGTCCCGCTCACCAGGCTGAACAAGGAGAAGGTCACGGTGAGCTGCTTGTCGGGCGCTAGGATCGCCACATAACACAAGCACTCAGGTCACTTCAAGGCAAGTACAAATATGACTCAGCCATTGTCCATGCTGGTGTGAATGACCTGAGACATACCTCCCTGGACTACATGAAAAGAGACATAGAGGAGCTGTCTGAGCATGTAGCCCAGGCCGGTATGATCCTGACCTTGAGTAGCATCTTACCCTCACCAAGAATGATGCCACAATATGAAGACAAGATGATCAGTTTTAACAACTGGCTTAAGTATTGGTGTCATTCAAAGGGGATCCAGTGCCTGTCAGCCTGGGATGACTACTCGACAAGCCACGATGCTTGGCTCGGGATGGCTTGCACCTGTCACCCCTGGGCTTTCGGATATTGGCAAAGGCTCTTGCTTCCCCCATAGTGCCTTTTTTAGGCAAGGCTCAAAAGACAAACCCACCTCCACAGGTATCACAAGGGATAAGAAACTAAGAGTAATGCTACTCAATGCCAGAAGTCTAAACCTCAAGATGCATGCACTCGAAACTCTCCTTAGCATGGAGAACATCGATATCTGTGCAGTAACAGAAACTTGGTTCAAGGCTCCCAAGAGCACCACAGCACTACCAGGTTATACCTCATACCATGCTTTTCGGCCCCAAAACTTGGACCGAACCACAAAAGGAGGGGGAGTATCAATATTCGTCAAAGATACCCACACCTCCAGGTTGATGGCACAACACGAAGCATCACAGACTATCCATGTGCAACTAACAGTAGGTAAAACTGCCTTCCAGTTTATAGCCTGCTACAGACCACCCTGCCAAACCCAGGAACCCCACTCGGCCTTCCTGAGAACACTGGAAAATATGAAGGTCTCTCCAAATACCATTATATTGGGTGACTTCAACTACCCAAACATAGACTGGGAGCATTACTCTAGCTCCAACACCCTAGCCCAAAAGTTCCTAGAATTTATAAACTCAAATGCTATGGAACAACTTGTTACCACTCCCACAAGAGGGGAAAACATACTGGACCTGATCATCACCAACATGGGGACTCTATGCTCCAGACCAGAAGTGTATCCCTCACTGGTAAGATCAGACCATAAACTAATCTCACTGGATATTCACATCCCGACCCCACCCCCTGCCCAGAAAAACCACAGTGAAAAACTTCTCTAAAGCAAATTTCACACTTCTCAAAACCGAGGTGGTATCCTTCAAAGCCCCTGGGCCTCTGGAAAATACGGCCCAGCCGCAGAATCCTTTATAAATGCATTCTATGAACACCTTCAGGAATGCATGGATCATGCAATCCCAAATAAAACCAAGACCCAATCCTCCAAAGGCAGACGTCCTGTCTGGTGGACCCCAGCCATAAACAAACTGTACAATAGAAGGAGGAAGCTACTACATAATAGAGCAAAATCCCAAAAAGGGAAGGCATCTCTAATCAGTATTAGCAAAAAACTACGGGCACTCATAAAATCATCTAAGGCCAGCTTCGAGAGAAAAATTGCACAGGACACTAAGGATAATCACAAGGCTTTCTTTAGTTATGTTAGGAACCTGGGTGGGAATTCCCAGATATGCTCAGAATTAGTCCAGAATGACAAAAAATACACCGAACCCACAGACATTGCCAACATCCTAGCTGACAGGTTCAGCGCAAACTTCTCCCCCCCCCAACAAAAGGGCAAATATCTATCCCAGCAGAGTGCTGCCCCCCTGACATCTCAGATGCTCAGGTAAGAGCCGCCCTCTCCAAAGCAAAAAACACAGCATCAATGGGACAAGACGGTGTCGCGGGCTGCGTCCTACATGAACTTCAAGAAGAGCTAAACCCAAACATAGAACTACTGTTCAATCTCAGCCTTACTACAGGATATGTACCCAAAGAGTGGCGTACAGCAACAGTGGTCCCTCTCCACAAAGGTGGTGCCTCAACAGATCCTGGAAACTATCGCCCCATAAGCCTGACTAGCTTGGTCTGCAAAGCTATGCAAAGGATCATCATGGATCTCATAAATAAAGATATTGGGGACCTACAGACAGTGGATCCTACCCAGTTTGGCTTTGTTAAGGGCAGATCCTGCCTCTTAAACCTGGTCGATTTCTTTGAAACAGTCACCAAGGCCATTGACGAGGGGAAGGTGGTCCACACAGCCTACCTGGACCTCGCAAAAGCCTTCAATACAATACCCCACTCGGGCATTATAGATAAGCTCACCAGCTTAAATATAAACCCCTATGTCACTAGACGGGGTGCAAACTGGCTCAAGGACAGAACCCACATGGTTAGAATTGCTGGAGCCATGTCAGACTCCAAACCAGTTACAAGTGGCTTCTCACAAGGTTCAGTCCTGGGACCTCTCTTGTTCGGTATATATTTCTCAGAGGTACAGGCCAACACGGAAGGACTGTGGCTGATCAAGTTCGCAGATGACTGCAAATTGGGCGCCATAATCAACAGTCCAGTTGACACAAGCATCCTCCAAAAGGGCCTCATAGAAACAGACAACTGGTGCCAGAGCCATGGCCTCAAGCTAAATGCCAAAAAGTGTATAGTCATCCCCTTTGGCAAAAACAAAGTTCCCACAAATTACCACATAGTTGGTAATCCATTAAGTACAGAAGAAGTAATTAGGGACCTGGGGACCCAAGTTGATAGCAATCTCTCATTTGACAACCACGTGGCCAAAGTGGTTAGAAAAACATTTTATTTAGCCCACCTAATCATGAAGGCATTCACATCTAGATCAGGGGAGGTCATCATGCCTCTTTACTTATCCCTCATCAGGCCCATAATTGAGTACAATGCCCCTTTTGGGATGTACCTTACCAGACACCTGCAGCAACTGGAAAGACCCCAAAAGTACCTCACCAAGAGGATCAAAGGGCTCAAACAGATGCCATATGCTGCCCGGTTAAAGAACCTCCAGCTGTACTCAGTGGTATCCCGCCTGCTCAGAGGCGATCTGTGCCTGACGTATAAAGCCATGTCCAACCCGGAATTAATGGACATGCTGCACCTCAGAAAATCCAAATCCCATCGAGCTACGCGCTTGAGAGACTTGAACCTCAGCACTGAAATAAATAGGACATGTTGGAGGGACAGATTCATAACCCAGAGGCTCCCTTCACTCTGGAATAAAATCCCAGTCCAGGTTAGGCAGAGTCCCTCATTGACTGTCTTCAAGAGGAATCTTGATGAGTGGATGGGAGATCATAGGTTTACCCCGGGTATCACTTCTGTGTCACTGTTTGACAGAGGCACAGTATACTAACCTCGAAAAAGGGCATAGCAAAATTAATTTAAAATGGGTGGCGAAAGCCAAACACACTCTGACTAGGCTTATAAATGCCCTAGGGCAGATAGCCTAGTATGAACCTATGAACCTATAAATGTATTTCAAGAAATTGGAGTACATGATGAAAATGAATCCTTTAAGCTTATTAACCAGATTAATGCATTCAATTGTAATCAAATAAGTGGTCTCTGAACAGAATATAACAAGTTGTTGGAAGTTAGTCCTTTAAGTAACTATATTTGTAAAATAACACCTATGTAATAGTGTATTTTCACTATACATGTAAACATTAAAATAACACCTATGTAGTAGTGTATTTTCACTAGGCATATAAACATATTTATAGACACCTGACCACCTACAACAAATAGCTTGTTAACACCATATACATCTGCGTGGGAGGGTGCTATCTTATATAACAAGTTATAATTTACAGTAAGGACCACAGCTGTAAAGTGAGAAAAATAATAGGGGGTCATATAAGGGCCAGATAATGTCCCTTGTGATAATTACTCATTTATTTATTTAGTTTATTGACTGTGTAAGAGAGCTGGTGCAAGGCATCTTTTTAGACTTGACATGATTTCAGCACAGTGGCACAGTGGACAGTGTTGTTGTCTCACAACAAGAGGTTCCCCAATTTGATTCTCAGCTGAGTTGCCTTCTGTGTAGAGTCTGCATGTCCTCCCTGTGTTCATGTAGGCTTCCTATGGGTCTCCGGTTTACTCCCACATTCCAGAGGCATGCAGTACTTGGATTTGACATTCAAAATTGGCCAAAGGTGTGAGTATGTGTGGGAGTGTGTGGTGTGGAAGAACTACCATGGAAAGGCTAGCCATCCAGAGGTGTAAGCTTTGGCTTTAGATGATTGTCGTTGTTGAAGTAACACTCTGACCCCATCTGCAAAATGGGAAAAAGGGGCTGTGGATGGATGAATTACCTCAGATGACACAGATGTAAATTAAGCATGCATGTTGTATACAATATAATAGTTACAGAAAGTTCCAAAGTTATATAGCAAAGAGCAAGTAAGTAAAATACAGTGCAAAGTTTAAATTTTTTAAACAAAGAGAGAGAGAGAGCAAGGGATACAGTGAAAGAAGAGAAACAGAATATACTACAGGTATTTGTGTTTTTAAGCATGACCTGTTTTAAAAAGGTTCAAATATTTCTGATACTTTTATGAATAGTTGTTTGCTGTTCTCTCTAAGCTTCTTTAGGTACAGTTATGCTTTTAACTAATTTACTAATTTTATTTGTTTGTATCGACAGGATTAAAAAGAAGACATTGTTATTACAGTGCAATCTCCTGAAATTGAGGTTTATTCACACAGTAATACTCAAAACAACTAATAATCTGAATATGCAGGATATAGTCCATTAAGTTCATTAATGTATTATTAAAACAATGCTCATGGAATTAATAGACTGCACTGTGAGATTTTACAAATCAGTAGGCACTTTACATTTCATAATAACTGTAAAAGGTCACTGAAAGGTAACTTAACTTCTGTTGTGTTATGACAGCCATTAGCCAAAAAATGCATGTAAGGTTAACTTCTGCAGCTTTCCCTGGTAACACCCATTCTTGAAAAATCAGAGTTTTGTGGTGATGTTGAAAGATAAAGCAAAATGAAACACCAACTAAATAGATCTTGAAAAGAAAATGCTCATCTGTCATCAGCACCTATTAACATGTAGGAGAGATATTTCAAGAGAATGCTTTAGTTGTTTGGACAATGGTTTAATAAATCCGCAAACTGTGATAGCAAACACTGTAGAAGTGAATTTGTCATCATATGTTAGTACCATATAAACATCTATAATTCTTGTTTAAATGATATCGGCATGCAGCTGAAAATATTTGTTGTTATTGGCCCTACTAGTTTTGAGTAGGGCTGCTGTTATTTTACATTGTCCATAACTATTGAGTATTGAAGTATCCTCATAAGTGGAGCTTTGTTTTTTTTTTTTTCTTACTGCAAATTGTACTCACACAAGAGACACTGAGAAGCTCTAATTTCTTTAAGCAAAACGGAATATATTCCAAGTCTAATAGGGCATAAAGCATGACAACTTAGTTACTATAAATGTTGATTCTGTATTCCTCTCACAAGAACTGGCTTTCACTACAGCCTCATTTCACTATACATTGAGTATATTAAAAAAGTAGAGAAGTGACTTCTGTTTTTGAGCATCTCAGCTTTCACCTGCTCGGGATGTGATACACCTTTTCAGATCACATCTCCTGAAAAATTAAATGTACACAAAGGCGTGATTTGCTCCTGCTCCAGAAAGTTAAGACGGCAATCTGCAGCAACATGGTGTTTACAATAACTATTTTAACAAATGAAAAACATAAAATTAACAATTAAACATACTTAGACACAGCTGGAGATTAAATGGGACATTAGACTATGGAGGTTCAGCATGAGATTAAGATTGTACATTGTGTACCTGGCTCTTTGGCATAGTGGGATAAGGCTGTGACTCAGAACAAGATGACCTGAGTCTGATGAGTGGATCATGCACTGAATGCTAGTTCATTCCTCAGTGGGGGGGCTTCAATCTGCTGATCACTACCATGCAAGAGGAAGCTTGCAAGATACTGAGAATGATCTCAGACTGTAGGTGTAACCTTGGCACTATCAAGCTGATAATGATGGTAGCTCTCATTATCATGTGGGTAGAAACATGCAAATTCACATGGAGGGAGTTATAGGCCACAACAATGATGCAGTGCTCATGACCACCACCAGGGGCAGTATTAAGAATAAAAAGTCACCTACATTGCCTTTACCAGACTGACATTATATAAGCTATTGAGAGAGACAGAGAGAAATGATGAAAGCAGGGGTGTAGCAAGCAAATCCCATTTTGTAATCACAGGCTTTTATTGCTACCCCTCTCCCCTGGACACCTATCACTTAAAAGTGGACACATCTGCCCCCAAAGCACTTAATAAATGTAAGCAACATTTTCAGCTGTTCCCCCTAAAACTATTTAGACAGTTGTATACATAATATTACCTAAAAAAGCCATGTTTATATTGTACTCAGAAAAAATATACTCAGTATAGTACAAAGAGTATGCTTGGCTACACCACTGGCATGCTGTACACTTTCTCCAGTCTGACCACACATAGGGTTCATCCTGAAACACAGCTCCAGGTTGGCAGGAGAAGATGAACCTTCAGGCAGTTGAAACACACTCCTTCCTCAGGGACTGGTGGAAGAAAGTGTGAAGAGCAGGGGCACCTGTCTGGCTACCTGGATGACAATGCCTTCTGGCTGGCTCTGGTTCACTACAGTTAAAGCCTTCTGCACCGGACAATGGACAGACCAAAGGGCAGAAGGAAGGGGTTGTAAGCTGACAGGCATCTACAGGAAAAAATTACTTACAAACAAGATTATAGAGTGTGCAAGCAGGGGTAGACAGTTTTGGATTAGATCAAATATATTTTTGTTACTAGAAGAGTTTGATATTAATGAGAGAAGCTTATAATAGAAGTTAATTGCCTGAGGTGTAGAAGGTAATTATTCCATGGAATTGCATCAGTGCTTTGAAATTGCTTTGTCACTATTACATGATTTCTATTAGGTACTGTAACCAGACATACTTCTACCAACTTTACATCCCTTGTAGGTTTATAAATGTTAATGTGTTCCTAAAGTTGCCAGTCTACGGTTTATGATCACCCAGTTTAGACCAAATAAAACTGTGAACTATCATACTTGTAATGCGGTATTTAACATTAGGAATTACCCTTCATTATTTTTGTTTTAAATATCTGAAGCCTGCATAAGAAAATCAACCATGTGGCACACATTTGTGACTTTGAATAAGGCTTCTCACTCCAATCATCTACTCTGTTTTCTTTTTCTTATACTTTTTTCTTGTAAATATTATTTTTGCATTTGAATTACCTTGCAGTTACTGTATATATATTCTGCAACTAGAACATAACTGTATCATACTGGTGAATTTAATATTGATCTATACGTTCTTGCTACTGTAAGTTTTAACTTTTTGTTCTATCTCTGTAATTGCAACTGGAGCTTTTGTCCTCGGGTCTCCACTGAAAATAGGCCATTGGCTCAGTTGGACCAACCCGGTTAACAAACAACAATAAATAAATGAAATAAATAAATAGTATGGCAATTCCATAAATACATACCTGCATATGTTAATTAATCCCTGTTTTCTATAAAAAAAATGTTCTTATCTTTTATGGTTCAGCATATCAAATAGAATCATACATTTGAACAGACTGCACTGTTAATCATTAGTTCTGTCCATATATTTACAGTTTTTCAGATGCAATCATGGCAGCACATGATGAGATTCAGCACTTTATTATTACAGCAGGATTATCTGGTACTATGGCTCCTGTGAAGCAGGGGGATTAAACCCTTACTGCACACCAGGTATACTGGAGGGACCAGACTGGGGAATGAAAGTTTGTGGCTGGTGCAAACTCAGCAATCCTGGGTGGAGGGATGCAGCTTGGTTTCACTGCAGTAGCAGCATTAAGAGCTGGGTGAGCTTTTCACTGCAAGTTATATACTGTTTGGTCAAGAGGTTCCTCATATAGAGAACCACACAAGCACCTCCCACAGGAAGACCCGCAGAGCTCACAAGGCTGCCATAGGGTGAGATTGGGCCAAAGCAATGTCACCAGAGCCATATGATGATGCTCCAGCATCCTCTATCTACTCACTAGCCCTGGACATTGGTCTTGTTCAGCCTGGGAAGGCTAAAGTAGGTCCAGTAGCCCCAATGAATTAAGAGACAAGCCAGAGACAGCTGATCTTCACATGTAGGGGGGGGGGGCTAAAAAGATCTTCTACATCCCATACATGCATGTAGTTCAGACCATCTCGGAGTGAAGGTGATGGATCCCACTCCCAGTAGTCTCAGCTGTCACTCCAAGTAATGAATAGCCCAAAGGATTCACTCAGAGCAATACATCAGTTGGTCTTCAATGGTCAATGTGGGAAAACTCTAAAAACTTATCAAATGTTTCTGTATTTGGCACTGTCAATGAATCAATGTCCTCTGTTCCTTATAAGCAGTTTTCTGTTCTCAATATGAACAGCAAATAAGCTTTGCTGCTCAAACAAACTAGGCATATTATATAGGAAAGACATTTTCTTTTTAACTCCACAAAACAAATCTGGCAACTATTTACCTCCTTCTTTCTGTCTTCTATATTCTACCTATCTTTGCCAACCTGCAGACCTCTGTTAAAGCCAAAGTGGCATTATGGTATAACAAAATGGCTAAATTTGCCATCAATAAACAATATTTCACACATCAATGTAAAGTCCATAAAATCTTCAGCTGGCTTGAACTACTCTAGCATTTTGACTTTCTGCTATCATATATTACCTACCTGGCATTAAATTCTATTTCACCAACATATCACCCAAATAGGCCCTTTCATTCATATAAGTAACATCTTAGCATCTATAAACCTCAAAAATCAACTGGAAACCATTTCTAGTCTTGCCCAGTCACCAAAAAAATGGAATTCGCCTCCACAGGTTATTACATTAGCAAACAATCATAGGTTCATAGGTGTATACTAGGTTAATGACCCTGGGCCTTTACAAGTCTATCCCTACAACAGCTCACAAATCACAACAGTAGCAGGCAGCAGTAATAAAGGAGTGATTCAGTAGAATACTGTCATCAATTTTGTGAGGCTACCGACAAGCAGTGATAAATATGGCAAGCAGCAAAATGAAGTAGAAAGAGGAACAGTTTTTTTTAAATGCAGTAGAAAGTGAAGCGACAGAAAAAATGAGATAATTCAAGGTTCAAAAGCTAAAGCCTTTGCTAAGAAAACTAAAGCCTTTGCTAAGTTCTCACTATAAACAGTAGAATGAGCTGATATAATGTCACTGGGGGGAGTGTCCAGTATCAACTTTATACCAGAGGCAAAGTGCAGAAGACAATTGAAAATAAAACTTATCTTTTTCAAATATCACAGCAGGGCAGTAGGCCAGTCTCTCTGCAGCTTACAATAGCTTGCGAAAACAAGTATATCTGAATTAAAATCACTGGCTATTAAAGGCAGAGAAACAGAAACCAGCCCAATTATATAATAAAAAAAAACAGTTTTGCAGGAATGTCCTTAGATAGATTAAAGCAGTCTGATTACTTTCTTTCACAAAGAAAACAGCTAGCCCTCTCTAGACAAGATTTTACTGCAAGCTGAAAGGGGCACAACAGTAAAAGATACTCAGCTGTATCACACAACAAAGAGGAGATTAAAAACAGCTTTACAGATTACAGATATATATATATATATATTAAAACACAAGTGCAGAAGACAATTGAAAATAAGCACTTATCTTATTCAAATATCACAGGAGGGCAGTAGGCAAGTCTCTATGCAGCTTACAACAGCTTGAGAAAACAAACAAACACCTTCTAAAAGACTGCTCATAGTCTTGGGTCTCTTTATGCTCCACTCCTGAGTAAAATGTATCCTTATCACCACTGTAGATCACTATCCTCACTAATCTCTCCTTGCTCAACCTCTCCTCTAATCTATCCTACCCTCTCCTTGCTATATAGCTGTAAACTATAAGCAATACTTTCCAAATACCGCTGCTGCTGTCTTAGAAAATTAATTAAGAAAATTACCTAGCAAGAATTATAACTATTATGCCACAAACTAAATTTGTACATTGTATTTTATCGTTTTTTTATTCTTCTCACTCTAATATATGCATGTGTATATGTATGTATATGTATATGTATATATATATATATATATATATATATATATATATATATATATATATAGTTCTACTTCATATGATCGAAAGCTCAAATGATTGAAAATCCAAAACATCTAAAACTCATAACATCGAATCTCAAAACATTGAAAACTACAAAGCAACTATAAATAACATCCCACACACTGACTACATTTATGCAGGGAGGCAAGCCCCCCTGCAATCCCCACACCCCCCATAAATTAAATATACCAACTCCGAGGTTGCACTACAGTGGGGTTAGGAAATGAACTTTTTCCCCCACTGTAGTGTGACCTTGGAGTTGGTATATTTAATTTATGGGGGGTGTGGGTGGCAGAGCCCCCACATGGGGGGTACAGGGAGGCTTGCCCCCCCCTGCATAAACATAGCAAAACCTCTGTAGGATGTTATTTATAATTGCTTTGTTGCTTTCAATGCTTTGAGATTCAATGTTATGAGTTTTAGATGTTTTGGGTTTTAGATGTTGTGGTTTAGATGTTATGAATTTAGATGTTATGGGTTTTCGATGTTTTCAAGTGGAACCATATATATATATATTTTTTTTTCCCCTCTCACAAAAATACTGTAACAAACTGATTATCTATCTTACAAAGATAGTTTTTTTACTTTTATATCTTACACAGATGTTTGCAGCACTGTAAATAACTGATTATGTGTCTTACCAAGATGTTTTGTAATTTAGCTGTGTAAAACGGATCTTTATTCCCTAGGTCTCCAGTGAAAATGGGTTCTTGTGACTCAGTCAGACATTCCCAGTAAACAAATGTCAATAAATGAATAAATAAATATTAACTTTGCTTTACTTCTCTTTTTCATTGCTTTTTACTGGAAATGTGCTGAATGAAGGCATGCACCTTGCATGTTGAGCAAAATAGAATATCTGTGTAAAATATTTTTTTATTTCAGTTTATGTTGAATATAGATTTGTTTTTCAGGAAAAGCAGTCAAAATTACAACCATATTAGCAAAATGATTATGAAAGTAATACAGAAAGATAAACAAAAAATCATAATAAAAAAATATTTATTGCATAGCCAAATTCAAACAAGAATACACCAAGCATTTTAAAGTTGTTCAGTACTGCATCTGACTGTTAAAATGACTTTGTAAATAAACCAGCTTATCTGATAAAATGCCTCATGTTATGGCATCAATAATAAAAGCATTAAATCCCTGATGTGCAGAACTAATCAAGTGAATCATGCCTCCAATAAATACCTCTTAGTATGACAAGAATGAAGTACAAAAACAGATAAACGCAAAATAGATTGAAAGATAGGAAAATAATTAAAATTAAGCCACCCCAAAAAAGAATAAATAAATAAATAAAAATAAAATAAAATAGAAAAGTGATGCCCACAAAAGAAAAAAAATACCAGGACCTTTTAATTAAATGGAGTCTCCCATTCTGAACAGACTGAAAAGCTCTCTAAAGAAAGACTTCTTGACTTTGTACATGATGATGATACTTAGCTTTATTTGTGGTCTTTCTTACACTGTTCAAGTATTGCTGAGCCTTTCTTAGTTTATATGGCATAGTACCTATTATATAAAATACTCAACTCTCTGTCTTATTTATACCTATTCGTGCTTAGGCATTTCCCATTAAATACATTAAGTAATGTAATAGCCTGTCATTTCATCAAATGTACATATCCACTAAGTACTGCTTAATTGTTCATTAAACTAGTTTATATTTTGCTTTACCATATTTCTGCTTTGTTACACTTAAGAATGTCTTATCTTGATAATTCTTAATGGTGTTAACTTTTAACTTATATTAAAGTGAAAAACGTCAAGTGTTTAAATTAAATCTGAACATTAACTGTAATGACAATCACCTGAAGCCTACAGCTCTTAAAGTCAGCATGGAATATTGAATATTGAAGGCAAACTGATGGCATTTTTTTCACTATTGAAAAAAAAGTCATACTCTCTATCAGATACTTTTAATCACATAACAGACCATCACGTCATAGAAGTGATGCTATATTGTAAGTGGCATATTTCCTAAAACCATAGTGGCTTTCGTACAAAGTGAATAAAGTCATGTATGTATTTGCATCATCTGCATGTATCACAGGGGAAAAGTACCCGATATATTGGATGCTTTCTTTTATTGTAGCTCTATAGGAAATCTGCTTTCTAATGCTACAGTCTGTGTGTGCATTGGAAAATAAGATGTTTTCAAATTAAAAAATACTTAGTTATATTCTGTAGAATATCCAATGATACTAATCCTTTTAGTAAACCAAATATAAGTTGTAATGGTCCATTATAGCCAGTAAGAAGTGATGGCTAACTCAATCCTTTGACTATTTTTAATAATTATGAGCCAAAACTTTAGTTTTGAACTTAGCTTTATGCAAATACACAAATATACATATATACATATTACCAAATGAAACAGTGAAAACTCAAAAGAGCAAATAAAAAAAGGATTGATCTTTTAGACTGAATTATAAAACAATGAAAAAAAAACTTTTATGCCTGTTAATCGTATATGTATCAATTATGAGGTCACACAACAGCAAAGAAAAAGCAAATTACCAGACCTCACTGTATCACAATTGCACACACACAGTTGCAGGAAAAAATAACGGAAAAGAATATTCATTCTTTTGGGCACTTTTATGTTACAAACTGCAAACATATAGACATATATATATATATATATATATATATATAAGATTATGATCAGACAGCCAATCATAACCATGTTACTATGTGTTCAAGATATGGATTCCTAAAAATTCACCTTGAGACCGAAGTCAGGGACAGTTTCTAAATATTGTACTAATTTAAATAAGTTTACAGACTAACTTCTGTAAACTTCAGTGTACATAGTTGGAAAGGTATTCAAGGACTGGAGGACAATGTTTTCTGTTATAGAAAACTGTAACAGCATTTTGGGGGTATGTAACCTTTTTTACACACCTTTAAATGTGCAGTTATGGTAAGGTCATACACTACAGTAGCACGTTAAGTTTATTCTTTTTCCGATTTTGGAGAGTAATCATGGCATTCCATACACACACGCACACACACACACACACACACAGACACACATGCACACACACACATACATTCCCATATGATAAGCTACCTATAAATACTTTTATACTTCATTTCTTTTAATTTTTGAGGTCTTTTTCTTAACACTAGTGAACTTAAATATTAGTATTATGTTTGATCAACTCACTATGAAATCATTAGCAAGAAAATTATGTAATGCTATGGTTTTACTAAGGAACCTCTTTGACAAAGCAGACTTAAAGAAAAAACTCCCCACTTACCTATTAATAAAGTGTTTTCTTTTACTGTTGTTGAGAGTGGGGACATGTTTTCACTACTAAATATTATATGCCATTTTGCTATCAATTAGAAGTGGAGGCTTGTATAACAATGTAGTTATGGGGGTATAGCAGTGGCAATTTGAATTAAGTCCTGCAGTTTAACATAGTAGAATTGAGACTGTTAGCCTGTTCTGCATATTAAAAATGTAACTTTTAAGGTATTTTGGAATTAAGTATATTAATATGCAAGCTGAGTCATCTACAAGGTAATTTTAACAGACTGATGAACTGACAAAGGTAGCAAACTATTCATTGTATTTTTGTTTGAACCTCCATGAAGAATGAATAAACGTTCAGTTATGAAATTCATTTAATTTATGTTCTACTTACTTTATGGCACTAAGAAGTGGTTAAAGAAATAACGCAATAATTATACTGTTTGGTCTACAATCCATCCAGAACAGAGATGGCACTAGATCATTGCTTTGCACTAGAGTTTTCAATGTTCTGATGAAGTTAAATGTAAATTACCACCACTTGGAGTCAGGCAGTCCATGCTCAGTGACTTATATATGAGGTTTTTAACAGAATTGCTTTTAAATTGATGTTCAGTCAGTAATGTCAGGATTCAGAAAGGTTACTGCAAGAGGTAAGCCTCTGCACAAGTGGCCATGCTCTTGAAGTAACCTATTTCAGTTCAGGGACAGGACTATTGCTGAGATTGTCCATATTTGAAAGAATAACTGCAGCAGCCTTTCCCACTGGCTGAGAATAGGATAAAGAGGCATTCCAGGGGTGCATCTAATGCTAATTAACCATGTGCTTTTCACCAGAAATGCCTGCAGTAGGTGACTTAGACTGCAGAGAAGTTCATATCAATAGGAGAGGCCATGTTGCAGGTAAGTTTAGCAAAGTTTCGTATGCAGGTAGTGTTGGGTGGCATGTGAGTATGTGAATGTGTGTAAGAGTGTATGTATATATCTGTACTGGAATGAATGGACTAAGATGACTGTGCACATGTATGTGTGCGCGTGTGTGTCTGTGTGTGTGTGTGTGTGTGTGTGTGTGTGTGTGTGTGTGTGTGTGTGTGTGTGTGTGTGTGTGTGTGTGTGTGTGTGTGTGTCTGTCTGTGAGTACATTTGAGTGTGAAATGTGCATGTTGTTGATGAGTGGATGTGTGCTTCTGTGTGTGTGTGTGTGTGTGTGTGTGTGTGTGTGTGTGTGTGTGTGTGTGTGTGTGTGTGAGTGCGTGTGTGTGTGTGTGTGTGTGTGTGTGTGTGTGTGTGTGTGTGTACATTCAAGTGTGGAATGTGCATGTTGTTGAACATGTGTGTGTGTGTTTATATGTATTTGAGTATATGTATATTTCACTGTGTGTGACAATGTATGTGGTGACTGCTTGTGCCAATATGATGCATGAGTCATGTGAGGTAATTACCATTAAAATTGCTTTTGGCACTGGTGGCATTAAGGTGTGATTCAGAAACATGCAAATTCATTGATAATGAGGATTTCTTCATTGTGACACGTCTCTAAATCACATTCTCAAGGTCATGTAAATAGATCTACCTATATGCAGTAAAAAGGACATTTTTCTAAATCTTTATCAAATTACTATGAAAATCTCTTGTCAAATGTGCTATGTGAGGTGCAATATTTAGCACTATGTCTGGAAAAAATGCTTGAAAATAATTATTTTTAACTTCACAACCTCAGGAAACTTCAAATGATAGTCAAAAATAAATCAGATGTTCACTGTCTTAAAAAAAATGAAAGAGCATCTAAACAATCTTTACTAAAACATTCATCTCAGAAATGAAAAATACATCGTTTCCATGAATTTTTACTGTGATAGTAAACCTCCTGGACTGCATGCCAAGAAACTACCACAAAACTATACTGTTTTACTTTCTTCAATAAAACAATCTGTTATCATGATCTTGTATTTTTGATAGCAAACATACAATTTCTAATATTAGCAACATCTTTATGCACCAAAGTCATTTATGAAAAAGCTGTTAGAAAAAAACTCAGAACATAGTGATTTCCATTTATATTCAAAGCACATCATGTAAATATGTTTCTGTCAAATGTACACATGTATAGTTACTCAAACATATCTACCTGTCTATATAATTATATCTATATATAACACACACACACACTCACACACACACACACATACACTGCATGTCATTACATTTAGTAATTTGAATGTCCCTAATATCGAACATTCATGTGCTTGAATTCTGGAATATCAAAACTATGTTATACCAGTTGCTTGCATTTTTTGGGACTGGCAGTTTGTCAGTTCCCCAGTCAAGAAAAAAACAATTTTCCTAGATGTGACCAAATGATTTATACAAAGAGCATGTATTACTATGTTGTAAACATGACTTATTTCAAAATACATGCACGCACGCACACACACAGACACACACACACACACACACACACACACGCACACATAGACACACACGTTGAAAAGTGTTTTTAAAGACTAAAACAAACAGAGCTATGAGAAAAGACTTTTTAAAGACTATTAAAACTGATCTCAATAATTAAAAATCCATTTTTAATGAGCCAGAAGTACAGTCTTTTAAAAACCTGCAAGAAAGATCTGAACAGTTAAAAGGTCTGAAGAAATATATAGCCTTTAGAAAGGCTGTTTTCTACCTTGTCCTGATCCCTTGAATGGCAGTTTGTTCATCTTGGCACTCAGGCATGCATTGGCATTAGACAGGCTGGATTTGATTAGTGATCTTCTGCACCTAAAGGTGACCATTGTTTTTGGACACAGTAAGGCAGTATGAAACAGGCCATTAAAAAAAAAAAAGGAGCCAACCAAGCTCAAAAGCCTTAAGGCAGACATTGCAACATATGTAGGTCCTTCCTGTTAGATACACAACAGATTATTATAAGATTTCTTATATCCTAGTATTCATATTGAAAACATGTCTTCCCATCAGATTGTATAATTGTGAATATCAAGGCAAAGTTTTGCCATCCAATTAGTGACTAAGGAGTTAGTGCCAGTGGAAAGGGGATTTGGAGCTTGACTGATTGCTGTAGAGAGATGATTAACCCATTGGAGGGCTTTATAGAGACACGTTTCTATCCCCACTGTGGCTTTTTTAGACTTTTTCAAACTCAAAAATAAGTAAGCAAATAAATATTGAAAAAGGTGAAATGATTCAAGATTTATTTATTTATTTGTATTTGTTATCTGGGGTACAGCAGTGATCCCAGTGGACCTTTTTCAGACTCAGCTCAAGGAGTCTGATTAAGTGACTGGTTCAGTCATGCAGTTAGGCAATGCAGGATGAGGGAATCATGATCACAACAAACAGCTCGTTAACCTTAATCCTTAATCCTTAACCTTCTAAGCCAATTACCAGAAACAAGATAAAAATACAAAAAGAGATGTGAAGGCGGCTTTGCTAAGTGTCAGATGTATTAACAATGAGCCTGTAATATGTGATTTAAATTCATTGGCAGAGATATCTTCTTAGAATAGGAAAGCTTCCAAATTAACACATTTCAAGATTGCTTCAGATCCCATTGGATAAGGGAATATATCATACTATCTGGAAATCACTAACAAAACTCAGAAGCTGCCAAAAAAATTAGGACTGGAAATTAGTCCTACAATAATTGATATTAGTGGCGTTGAATATAATATAAAAAGAATCACTTGGAGTGCATTATCACATTATGGTATTACTGAGCATGTGTCCTAAAATGATATAAGACCCATGACAGCAGAGCCATACGCATAACGCACTATGATAAACATGAGCTGTTAAAAAGTACCTCACTCTAACATGCCACGGGGTGGCATCCCTTGTAATGCATGGCCTACTCAATGAGATGCAGCTTAGGATATTGTAATCTTGCTTGCACCCCTAGCCATGACATTCAACATGTGGTGCAGAAAGCCATTCTGCAGAGGTCATTCCTTGGGCACACCAGAAAGCCCAACATCTGACCCTTCTCCTGGCATATCACCAGGGATATGTTCCCTGCACACTGGACAGATCCTTGTGAGAAGGATGCAAAGCAGTAACAGTGATGGCGTAATGCTACAGATAACTACTTTTTTTCAAAGCTGGAAGGTCTGTATAACTCACAGATTATATTAATTTCTGGGATGTTTCCCACATGGGTAGAGCTATGAAGGCAACTGTACACACTGTCCAGCACAAATGTTATGTCAAACAATGTCAGGATGGTCTACCATTGCACTACTTCATGATAAGCAAAACAAAGGCTACATATGGGGCATGGAGGTTCATTGAAGGACAAGACATGAGATGCTAGCTATACTATAGGACCAAGCTATTTAATGAAAGATTTAAAAAACTGGTAAAAACAACGTAAAAAACTCCTGTTAAGAGATGAACGCTCCTGGTTTCAAAACAAGTGTTAATATATAAAGACAACAAACTGGAGCGAAATGACCTCAGTAAAATGACGTTTCCAAAGGCACGCAAAAGAGTGATTCAACTCAATAAAAATAGCGTTCCAAAGGCACTGAAAGGTTATTCAACCCAGTAGAAACAAAAGTTCACACTTTTCCAGTCCAGTAATCACGCACAACGACATATAATCCAAACGAAATATTTCAAATTAATAAAATAAGTAAGTAAGTAAATAAATAAATATATATATGATGAATAAATAAAAAGATGCTGCCCTGAAAAACAAGCAGGTGCAGGCTTAGTACTGGTATCTTAAAGTACCGCTTTTACTTCCTAGATGTCATGCCCATACAGCTGCTCGAACAGAACTTGACCAACTCCCACAGGAGGCTTTCCTTTTTAACACATCTATTTCATCACCCATAGAAAAGCTGTGTTATGGTAACATCATCAAAAGCATGTAATACAATGCACAGAGGACTAAATTGCTGACAGTCTACAGGCCAATTACTACAGGCTGTCATCAACACACACTGTCTCTCCACTAAGCTTTCACATTACCCTATCCTTATCTGTTGATAAAGTTATGCATGCTGTAATAATGCACGCTAATGTAGGTATTTCTGTATTCCTGCTGGTTGCATCTCCTTGCCTCCTTCTTCACTCAAGTGTCTCTCATTGCCATGGCATCTGTGTGCTATTGCATACTCTCTGTGGCAGCCATTCAATGAATCAGCGTCAACAGGTCAGGTAGTGCATACTTGCAGGTGTCTGTTGCTCTGCCATGTTGCAACAGAGTGCAGTTATGCCTGGCATCTTATCAGTCTAAGGAGATGTCCATCAACATCCCAGCCACATTCTGTTTTATTTTACACCTAAATTCTTCAACCCAGAAGTCAAAGCCACTATAGAAAATAGCATTTTATTGCCACATCAGGAATGTGATTTGATCCTTTAGCCTATTCCTGCAAGAAATAACTTGGCTGATCTACAGATACTATCCAAATTCATATGCATATTTATTTTTCTATGACCTACAGAAACTATCAAACTACATAGCTTTGTTCAATGATTCTCTTTGGACCTACTGATATTATTCAAATAGATACATAGGTTTATTCTCCTTTCTCCTCACTATGAGAACCACTGCACATCCCTCTCCAGCTTCCAGTGCCTTCCCCCCATTCCTGAAAGATCTGATCTCCTCATCACTCCCCTTTTAAAGTCACCATACATCATACTGATGCACAGATTTCATCATGTTTTTGCAGCGTAGCAGATGCTTATATGCTCCTGTGTCAATAATGATCATGTCCTTTACTGCTCACCAGCTCACTCACCAGCACAAGTCAAGCCTTTTCTAACTTTGGCCCCACACCGTGGGGCTCCCTTGCCCATAATTCCATTCATTTTAGTTACTTAAGGATTTGTACTTAAACTTCACAATCACCTGTCCATCACAAGAGCTAAACAATGGTATCCCAACCCACCACCAATAAAAAACATTCAGAATGCAAACAACAGACATAAAATACAAGTAAACTTCAACTATTAAATGAATGAATCTGCTCCTGTATATCTCAAGCATAAATGCCACTGTTATCTTTGGCTTGCCATATTGTCAAACCATTTGTCTTCATTCCAAATCCTGTCCTGCACAACCAGTCTTCACCAACACACAAATATGCCTGTCTATAGTCTGATTATATGATTTTAAACAATAGAGTATCTTTACACAGTACTTTTTTTTTTGCATAGACTGCATTTAATAATTGCTGTACATTATCTCTTGCATTTGCTGAAAAGATTATTTTTTTAAAAAAAGAGATTCTGAATTCTAATTTGGTTAGAAATAGATGCCAGTAAATGTATATAAACTTCTCATGATGTGGAATATACCTTAGTGTTGCTATGCTGAAAAAAAAAAAAAAAAAAGCAACAAAAAAGTTTAGCTCTATGAATGCTAATTATATTTTCAACATTATCAGCACAGCATATAATCCTTCATGAAACAGTTCAGTAATATCTGTCCTCTCAAATGTGTAACTGACATTGTGAAAAGTCAAAGAGTATTTAAGCATGGATGGGTAATCCATTACTGGTTCTGATTTTTTTGTATGCAATACTAATGGCTGAATCTACGAACAGATGAAGATAATGCCTTCAAAAACATGAAGCTAAAAGCCAGGATTTCAACATATGCAATTCAATAATGTAACTTTTCAAAGATAATATTAAATATGCAGCAACAACTTGCATTGTTTTTGATCATGCATCGTGTTTGTTCATTACTATGGTTGTGGAGAGAGCAATCCTTTCAAAAGTGTTAACACAAAAGGAAGGATAGTAAGAAATTCCACTACAACTTTTATCATGTTTTATCATGCATCTTGTTTCTTCATTACCAGGCTTGCAATGGAATGATATGAAAACAGAATGTGTGTCATTTTTCTCTCTTCTTTAAAGTAAATAATTTACTTATGGCATAATATTTAAACATGATATATTTCTTCACCTTGTTATAACAACTTATGTAAAGAAGCTTGTCTCAGATAATTATAAAAAGTAAAGAGCTCGGCTACAAATGTTATGTCTTGCCGTAGGATCCGCATACCTCTTGCATAACATCCTTGTTTCTTAACTGAAGACATAAATAACATGAGAAAAAAAGTTCAAACGGATAGCACAGGCTTTCAATATACATATCAAGGTATTACTGCTACTCTGTACATGCATATTTAAAAAGTGCACTAAAACAGTTTCAGAGTTAAACGATTAGGACCAAGTAAGACGTGTGCCAAATAAAGTGCACATTCATAACACAGCTAGTGCGTTTTCACTTTTTTTCTCCTGTAAACTCCTCCAGTGGAAAATAAAGAGACACAAAACATTATTAGCAAATAAGGGTCACTAGGTCCATATCTCTCAACTGTACGGATTTTCACAGAATGTCCAGATTTTTGCCTCTTATTCTTGTTCTGTTTCTCATAAAACTTGCTTTCTGGCAAATCATTCAGTAGTGAAGTTAGAAAAATATGACAGACATTTGAGATTCAGACTTTCCATGTTTCAGAAAATGTATCCTAATGCAAAACCTGTTATTCCGCCAACCTTCTAAGTTTGTAAAGCAATATTTAAAAATCGTCCCTATTTTTGAGCCTTTGTCTTGTCCCCCCCCCCCCCCCATTATTTATGGCTTTGTTCAGATTTCTTGCTGTAAGAGGTTGAGAGGTATGTCTCAACTGAAAAGTCTTAGTATCCTATCATCACTCTTGTTTATGTATTTCATTTTATAACCACCAAGTCCTAATGCACCAGGGGATTTTTTTTAAAGGGGGCTCTAGATAATTGTCACTGTTGAAGTGGCACACTGATCCCATGTGTAAAAAAAAAATGGGAAAAAGGGTGCTGTGGATGGATGGATGAAGTACTTTGTATCTTAAATACTATATTATGGTATTAAGGTCATATCCAATCAAGTTAGGAAACAGTGCATACTTATGATTTCATCACATCAGACCACAGTCCTCAGTTACACTGAACTCAGATCATTTTTGCCAATCACCTAGGGGGATGCATCACATGAGAAATAGTTCTGCGATCAGATACACAGACCTCTGCCATACATGGTACATCTTAAGTAGAAAACATGTACAGATGAGGTTACGGTTAAGAGATTTTGATAGCTTACAATAGGTGTTGTGATAGCATGATATTAAATTTCAAAGTAAGGTGGCATGGATCTAATATATAATATAGTAGTGTTTATCTCATAGCTTCATTATGTAAGGTAAGCATTATCACAGTATTATTTTGGTTAATAAAACAGGTGTGTATTTCATAAGGGTTAGTATATATTTGGTGCACAATGAGTAACTGTTGCATTCAGAGATTGGCAAAGTAGTATATATTTATATTACGGTTTAAATCACAGCTCATTGGTTGTTAAGACATCTTTTGCTATAACTGCAATGCCATTGTACAGTAGCAATACTGTAGACAGAGTCATGGCACTGTTTTAATATGTGCCGTGCATTCCAGGTAGACAAAGCCTTGTTTCACAGTCATGATGGTAACATGTACTGGTAGGGGTACACAGTTTAAGACAGAGTAACACAATCTTATAAGATAATAACTCATATAGAATAAAGCATAAAAAGAATGTTACAGATTATGGTCCTTTAGAACACAGGTTCTAACTCAGAGTAGGCTGTGATATAGCACACTACCTTGGTAACTTCATGCAATGTAGTATGATACTAAAATAACTCCATACAGAAGTCTAAGAGGCAGGAGTGACTACAGAAACTGATTAACAAAGCTGGACAGAGCTGAGAACAGCACAGCACTGACAGCTATATTTGCACTGCTGCTAGCAATGCAAAGTACAGTTGTGTAAGTTGAAGGTTCCATAATAGTAGGTAGAAGGGACCATAATCCACCTCCCTTGCTTTTTGGTGTGTTTTTTATGCCAGGGTATGGACATTTATTTATTTATTTTGTTAGTTAGTTAGTTAGTTAGTTAGTTAGTTAGTTAGTTAGTTAGTTAGTTAGTTAGTTAGTTAGTTAGTTAGTTAGTTAGTTAGTTAGGTTCTAGTATTGTTCTTTTAGGGCTCAGCCTCCATCTCTATGCTGGCAGGAAAGCTTTGAAGGGCTTCTCACCCATCCTTGTCTTTTAGTCAGCCCAGCTCAAGCTGCTTAATAGTTTTGGAGCATGGAGGGTGCTCTGAAGTTTTTGAAGCCGACAGGCTGTTATATCCTTAGCAGGATATAGCCCATAAGGCTAAAGCTACTGCAGCAGTGATCAATATGATGAACATGGGTATGTTTAGCTGCGTTATAATACATCAAGTAACAGAATCACCAGATGGTCATAGAGGTGTAGTACCACCTCATGATAGAGTGTAATAAACTCCTGTTCAAAAACATTTGCTGTTCTGCAGTGTGGGAGGAGCAAAAGATCAGTCCGTGCATAGACTGTAGAGACCAGCATAGGTGGTTAGCTGGTCTTGGCTTGACTATTATTAAAATACAAGCCACCATATCACCTGAATCAAGTTGCAATTGTGTGTCCCTGGCTGAATACCTCAGACAAATTGTACATCACTATGGTAAATAGAGATAAGAGCACATGCAGGCACTGTATAGTGTAAGAATCCCTTCAAACAGACTAAGCAGAAACAGTGAACTGGCTATCTAAATCTTCATGTCAGAAATATACCATTTGTAGTATTCACTGAGGACTCTAAGTTTCCCATTTGGCTAGATATATGGCCAAAAGTATCTGAAGGCCAGGATTAGGTTAATCCCTTTGCATTCTAGCTTTCTTATCACGTCTGCTATAGACTTGGAGTGATATTATTGTACTGATCACTACTTTGTGTTTGTCTCTCAGAAAATGAGCAATTTGTTTTTGTTACATGTGGAAGATTTTTCCTTACTTATATACTGTGATCTAGAATATGACACTCAGATCACAGAACTTCCTGGATGAAGAAGTAAGAGGACAGCAGAGGACTCAGAAGACAACTTGTACATGAAAAAGTACTGGGGACACATTTTATTCATAAGACAAGGTCAGGCAGAGGTGCAGGTAGTACAAAATGTTTTGCCTTCATGTCCATTTTTTCTAATTCATTAAATTTTTGAAAGTGGTGAGGGGATGATTCAAAAGATAGGGACAAAAGGAATAATGCATCAATGAACATTACATAATGCAGAATGATTTATTCAGACATAGTAGCAGGCCTTCAGCAGCTTCTGTGAAGTCAGTCTTCCTAAGTACATGGTGCACTATTTAGGACACCTCATGTTTCTAAGTCTCATTTTGATAAGCTACTGAATGAGCCTGAAAAGTAAGGAAATTGGTAATAAAACTGAAACTAGCAATATCTATTACTTTTGTAAGGCAGCAAAGGATATAGATGTGAAATAGTTTTCCAAGCCCATCTTAGATTTCAGTTGATGAAGTTGGATGAGCACTGCTCCTTGCCTATATTGAATGGTGTAGTCCTCTACTGAAACCTTTCATAATCCATGAAACAAAATAATAGCTTTACAGGGGAGGCTGTCAGTGGCTTCCACAGAGCTGCTTTTGGTGTGGTTACTTCACCTGAGAGTTTCAGAGAATCTGCTACTTGTAACCCATTTGCTGCTAAAAGAGTGAAAATAAGTAGGATTTTGCACATGTTCTGCTAATTATGTTTACTGTATTTCACATTTCTCACACTTTAGTTGAGTTTCAAAGCTGAACTGTTTCCACTGCAGCTGTAGTACTTAACTACATTGTGTCTGCTAATTTTACAGGGCCATAATATCTAGCTTGGGTGGCCATGGTGGTACAGCGGTTAGCATTGCCACTACACAGCAAGAGGTTCTCCGGTTCGATCCTCGGCTGGGGTGTCTTCTGTGCAGAGTCTGCATGCCTTTCCTGTGGTTGCGTGGGTTTCCTCCTGGTGCTCCGGTTTCCTCCCACATCCCAAAGACATGCTGTAGGTGGATTGGACACTCTAAATTGGCCCTAGGTGTGAGTGTTTGCATGTTTGTGCCTTCTGTGGAAGGTTGGGCGCTGGACTGGCAACCCAACACTGTAAAACTCCACTGTCAATCATGAGCGGACAGGTGATCCACTGTGGTGACCCCTAACCGTGAAAAAGTCGAAAGAAGAAGTATCTAGCTTGTATGGTTTATATGCACTTGAGCTCTAAAACCAGACAGAAGTGTGCTGTAGAAAACCTATCTGAGTTGGGGACTGCTGGATGAAAGCTTATTTCGTGTTTTCCTGATTGGTCTGTAGGCCTTGCTGTTGTAAAACTTGCTTTTCTGCTTCTATATAATGTCAGTGTTTCCATGCAGCAGTGGTTAGCAGTGTTCTGTGTAGTTGCAAACACTATCAAGTTAACATTTCCTTTAGAATAACTATCGCTGCAGCTTTCCTCAGTACCCCTGCTGCTTTAGGAGCATCTGACTTGTGCACAGAGCAGCATCACCTTGTTGGATAGCTGCAGTTCACACTTAGTATAGCACCAATTCTTTGTCCATGTGCTATCATTCCAGTCCAGTTAAATCTCCCAACTCTTGTCACTGGTTAAACTCACAGTAAATAATCTGAAACCATGGATAGACATTTTCCTGCCATCTCTGTAGCCAGCCTGGTGGACATGGGCATCCTGAGGCAATGTAACAAATGCCTTAGGTACACTGACAACCACTTAATTCTGAAACAAGCTAACACAGTATGTCAGAGATGTAGTTACACTATGAAAATTGAGGCACGACTTTCACATACTGACAAATAAAAGCAGTTTGCCAGCACATGCACATCATTTCCTCACTAAATAAGATCTCTACACATATGGAGAGGTATTCACAAGTAACTTACCAGGAACTTATATGCCTGCCGTACAATGCCCTAAGAAACTACATATAAACAAAACTAAGTCAGTACCAACCATTAGACATAAAAATACACATCACAGTATCTCCACAAGCAAGCCTCTAGGGAAAAACACCACACATTCAATCATCTTGGTCATAGGAGAATCCATCATGAGACACACACCCTCTCACCAAGTTGGAGTAAGAGAGAGTTACAGTCAGTTGCCTGTCAGGATCCAGGATTCACCAGATCACACAAGAATTCATGTCACTCAGCCCGTAAGTACTAGTATTACTTAGTCATAGTCCATGTGGGTGTGAATGACCCGAGACGTACCTCTCTGGACTGTATGAAATCAGACATGATGGACGTCTCTGAATATGTGTCACAGGCTGGTATGAGTGTAGCATTGAACAGCATTCTATCCTAACCAAGACTGATACCACAATGCAAATAGAGAATGATTGACTTCAATAATTGGCTTAGCTGCAGATGTCATTCCAAAGGGATCCAATATTTGTCAGCCTGGAATGAAATAATTGACAGACTATGCTACTTTGCCAGAGATGATCTGCACCTATTGCCACTAAGTTTTGGAATACTGACCAAGACATTAGCCACCCTTTTAGTGGATTTTTTAGGCAGTGCCAAACCAACAGATCCACCATTATAACAAATACTTTGAATGCCAAGCTGAAGATACTACTGCTCGTTGCTAGGTATCTTAACAATAAACTGCAGTCCCTGGAAGCTCTCTTCGCCTTGGAGAATGCTGACATCTGTGCAGTTATAGAGACGTGACTCAAGGCTGTGAAAAGCACCTCAGCAGACAAGGCTATACAGTGCCCATCAAATATTCTGACCACCCTCTGAAATGGAAAAAAAATGAAAGGAGGAGGTGTTTCCATTTACACAAAAAACAATCACACCTCTAGACTGGTCAAGCAGGATGACTCCCTTGAGTTACTCCATGTCCAGCTGACCTTAGGCAAAAGCCCCCACCATATCATCGCTGCCTACAGGTCCCCAGCTATGATCCATGAAAGCCACTCTGCATACCTGAAGTAACTAGAATCACTCACCATTCAGCCCAACATACTACACATGAGCAATTTTAACTACCCCTCCATAAATTGGGAAATGTACACAACCACTATCATACAGGCTCAGAGATTCTTGGACTTTGTCAATGCAAATGCTCTGGTACAGCAGTTCTGCACTCCCCCTAGGGATTCAAATATCCTTGATGTGCTACTCACAAATATGGGGTAGCATTGCACCCCCAAGCATAATGTCCTCATTGGTAGGACTGGATTATAAATCTGTTTCTTCTGAAATAAATGCAATGGTGGAATCTCCATCAAACCCTAAAACCCTAAAGAAGGTTTCCAAGGCAAATTACCTTCTATTAAATTATGTTTTTCGATGGGAATATTGAAGTTTCCCCAACCCTGAAAATACAGAGGCCTGTGCAGAAGAATAAATGAATGCCTGTACAACCACTTAAACAATTGCATAGAAACAGCAGTATCCGACAAAACTAAACCCAGGTCTAGCCAGAAAAACAAGTCACCATGGTAGACTCCTGGCACAAATGCATTTTACAACTCATAGAAAAAATATCTGTTTAGATGTAAGTTATAGGGCATATAACAAAGAAAAAGTCCCTAATTAGTCTCAACAGGCAAATCAGAGAACTACGTAAGTCTTCCAAATCTAACTATGAGACAAAAATAGCCTCCCAACAAGGGACAACTACAAAGCATTTTTTAGTTATGTCCAAAATTTTATGAGAAACAGTCAAGTGCTGAGTTGGATGTGGATGACACTACCTATACTCAGCCAGAAGAAATAGCAAGCCTACTGGCCAACAAATACAGCTCAGATGTTCCCACCTCATCACCTTCAGTCACTCCCCATGAAATACTCTCTGCCATTATTTAATTATTTATGTATTTCAGTTTGATGACTGGGGAAGTCCACTGGGCCTAATAAGCACCCATTTTTCTGGAGGCCCAAGGAGAAAAGCTCCAGTAACAATGGCAAACATATTAGCATATACATATACAAAGCAAAGAAGTCATACAACGTTCTGCAGCATTCTACAGTAACAAATGTCTACATTCTGCAAAAATAATAAAATTTAGCAACTGTAAAGTCTAATAGTTATTAACAGTGAATTATAACTGAAATTTTACTTTCCACAATAACAGTAGTAAAAATCTAGCAACTGTACAGTCTAAGGGTCATTAACAGTGGATTACAATTGAACAACAGAAATTGTTGGAAATAAACTATTTACAAAACTTGGAGGTTAAGGAGGAGTAGGAGGGCAAATGATGTGAGTGCAGAGATGATGCACAGCGTTAGAAGGTGGGTTAGATATAGGAGGGTCCTATGTGCGGAAGGAGCAAGGGCATTCTTACTTTGAAGGTAGGTAGGAATGGAGGAGGGATTTAAAGTTAGAGTGATTATGAGTATTTCTAAGGGAGGGAGGAAGAAAGTTCCATAGTTTAGCCAACAAGCAGGATAGGAGAGAGTGTCCAGGTGGCTATAAAGGTTTGTAGATTTTGAACAGGTTCTGATTTTCTGACCTAAGTGAGCAATTAGGAATACAGGGGATTAAGGAGGTGGAGAGAGAGGGACAGGAGGATGTGTTAAATATGAGCTTATGGGCAGTGGTGAGTTTAAGGAGGTTCAGATAGTTGGGAAGCTCGAGCCATTGCAGTGAATGGAGGGAGATGCAGTGAAGGGATAAGTTCCTATAGATGATGGCAAATTTGGAGATTTTATTGTAGCAGGCTTCTAATTTAGTTTGAAGGCTGAGCTGAAGATTCAAGAATAGAGGAGCGCCATACATTAGGGAGGGAAGAAGGTATGTGGAGGCGAGGGTATTTCTGGTGGAAGGGTTGAGATAATGGTTATGCTTATATAGGAGTCCTAATTTTTGGTGTTTTTTTATGTTGGTTTGGATGTAAATATCCAATTTTTGATGATCGTCAATAATGGCAATTTCAGTGGGGGTTTTATTCTGGCTTATGATCTTGAAGGAGTTTTTATCAATGAGGGAGTGTTTAGATGGGGAGAAATCATTAATTTGCTTTTATTGGTGTTAAGGGCTAGATGTTTTTTTTGCATTCAGGTTTCAGTATTTGAGAAAGCTGACTGGGTTATTTGCAGAAGGTCGGAAGGGGTGTCAGCTGAGTAGATGATTGTTGAAACATCTGCATACTGGCTTAGTGTAGAATTGGAGCTGGAGTGGTGAAAGTTGTTGATAAATATATTGAAAAGTAAGGGGCCAAGGACAGAACCTTGGGGTACCACAGTAGGGGTGTATAGAAAGGAAGAGGTGGAATGTTTCCATTTAACAGCTTGCTGTCTTTTGCAGAGGTGGCTGGTGAACCAAGCTATGGTGGAAGGGGAGAAACTGAGGGAGGAGAGTTGTGATAGGAGTACAGGGAGACAGTATCGAAGGCTTTGGAAAGGTCTAGGAACAGAGTTGATACGATTTTGCCAGAGTCATAAGCATGGTTAATAGACTCAAGGAAGGAGAGGCGTGCAGTAATGGTACTGTGGCCAGGACAGAATCCATGTTGAGTGGGGGTTAGGAGGTTGTTTTGTGTTAGATAAGGCATCAGTTGTGAGTGAATACATTTTCCAGGACTTTTGAGAATGGGAAAAGTATGGCAATAGGATGAAAATTAGTGGTGTCAGTGTTTTTATCACATTTATGGAGTGGGATAAAGAATGCTTGTTGCCAAAGTGAGGGAACATAAGATACTTGGATGGACCTATTTATTATGATGGAGATAGGGAAGGCTATGCTGTTAGCAGATAGTTTTAGGAAGGATGCAGGTAAATTATCTGGTGCTTTGGAGCATGACTTCTGTGGGAGGAGGAGATTTTTTTTTATTATGTGTGTGGGCACAGGATTGAGGTTGAAAGAAAGGGTACGTGTTTTGAGATCAGAGATAAAGGTATGGGGAAGGGAGGGAAGATATTGGAGGGGAGCTGGGGAAGTTGGCAGTGAGTTTGGCTATACATTCCACAAAGAAGGTATTAAATAGAGAGGCTGTTTCTTGGTCAAAGCAGTTAGGATTTGGGCATGGATTGTCTTTACTGCCAGCGTGAAGGAGGCAGGACATTGTATTCCAGAGTTTTCTATGGTTGCTAGTATGTTCAGATTGAATCTTAGAGTAATATGTTTTGCAGTTCCTGTTTATTAGTTTTTTATGGAGTTGTGGAGTTGTTTAAGTTCTAGTAGGGTATTAGGTTGCTTATTTCTTTGTTATTGTTTCCATTTTTTGTCTCTTAGGAGCATAATCTGTTTAGTTTCCTTAGGTAGCCAAGTAGAAGTTATAGCTTTAACTCTTTTTGGTCCTGAGAGGATCAAGGTTATTGAGTAGGTACATAAAAGTTTCATTAAAGTAGTTGATGGCGTTATCAAGGGGCATAGTTCTTAAAGGTGTCCAGTCAATTAGTTTTAGGTAGTCTGAAAATGTTTGTGGGTTGAAGTTGGACAGGTTTCGGGTTTGAAAGTAGTGATGTTGTTTATGAAAGGAGGAGGTGTACTGGTCAGTAAAGGCTGGTAGATGGTCACTAAGGGGGTCAGGAAGGATTCCTGAATTTGAGATTACATTTGGATGAGACACTAAGATCCAGTCAATGATGGAGCCGGAGATTCCATCTTTGTTTGGCCTGGTGGAGGAGTTTATTAGCTGGGTGAAGTTAAAGAGGTTGATTGTTTTGGTAGGGGATTGAGACTTTATCATAGCCCAGTTAATGTTTATATCATCTAGGATCAATGTTTCATTTTTAATGTTAGAGGAGAACCAGGAGAGAATGTCTTCTAGTATTGGGATGTTATTACCTGGAGGGATGTAAAGAGAAACTATGCATATGGATTTGTGTTTGTTCAATTTTAAGAGAGCTATGGTTAATTCAGAGTTGGCAAATTTTGGAGTGGGAGTATTATATGGGGTAACTGTGTAGGTGGAAGAGTAGATTATGTCTTTTTGTTGGGCCTGTCGTTATGAATCATGGTAGCCAGTTGGCAGGATTACAATATCTCTTATGTGTGATTTCATCCAAGTTTCTAAGATGGCAACTATGTCTGGCTGGTTGTGGGTAAGCCAAGCATGTAGGTTAGTAATTTTATTACAGATACTTTGGGCATTAATTGTGGTAATTCAAATGCTCTTGGGAGTGTGAGGGGATGATGAAGGGGGAGAGGAGATGGAGGGGGAATTGGTGGGCCTGGGATTGGGGTGAATGTCATCAGAAACAGACAGAAAGAGATAATCTAGTATGAGGCTGATAAAGGCTAATGTGGAGTGGGAGTTTAGGAGGAGATAGAAAGAGTATTTGTTAGGGAGAGGAGGGTATGGTAAGTTAGAAGAGGGCATGATAGGTAGCACTTTGTGTTTATATAGGATGGTTATGTTTAATGGGTAGAGTTCATGGGTAATAGAGGAGAAGGAGGATGATGTAGTTTATTGGTAGTTAGAGGTATAGTGTAGTGGAAGGGTGTAAGAGGCATCAGGGAGTTGTGTAAGGTAAGTAAGGGTGCTAAGGAATGCAATGGGCAGTATTAAGTTAAGGAAACATGTTGGTCATAGACATTTTATTGATGGAGGTAATCACTCTAAGATAGGTTTGTGTGATTGGATGAAAGATGGAGTGGGAGAAGTTAGTGATAAATAAATGTGGAAGTAGTGGGGGCAGGTGGGAACTGAGCACAGGGTAGGGGAGCAGAGTGAGCCCGAAGGGTGAACAGAGCAGGCAGAGCCAATCTATTCTGAACTATTGCAAAAACAATCAGTGGGACCCTATGGAGGAAGTAACCAAAAGAATAATAAAAGAGTTTAACAAAAGTTATAATTAGAGGGATTTCAGATGCAATGCATTCTTTTGCCTGTTATCACAACAGAACAGGCTGTCACTGCACTGCCTAAAGTCAATAACATGGTATCAATGGGCCCTGACTGAATCCCAGGGTGCTTATTAAATGGCTTGAAATACAAGCTAGCAGACTTACTTGGATTTCTATTTAACCGCAGTCCCAGGCAGACTTTGTATCAGTAGAGTGGAAGACAACAACAGTCATCCCTTTGTACAAGGGGGGTCATCAACTGAAACTACTGATCCATAAGTCTGACTAGCCTCATATGTTAGGCTATGGAAAGGATAATCATGGATCTGATTAGCAATGACATAGGAAATCTCCAGAGTCTAGACCCAACTCAGTTCAGCTTTGTCAAGGGCAGGTCCTGCCTGCTCAGTCTGGTAGATTTCTTTGAGCAGGTCACCAAGGCCATGAATGAGGGTAAGAGTGCATAATACCAAATTGACCTAGCCAAGGCATTTGACACAACACCCAACTTGGATATTATAGATAAACTCACAAAATTGGGCATAAAACTCTACATCACTAAATGGATAGTCAAATGGCTCACTGATAGGACACGTCAGAGTGGGGGAATCCACATATAGCAAGAGGCCAGTCACCAGTGGGAGCACCACAGGGATCATTGCTGGACCCTCCTGTTTGGAATATACTTCTCAGTCTGACTACATTTGCTGATGTCTGCAAGTTGGGGTCAATCACAGACTCCCCAAATGATGTTGATATCCTAAAGAAAGGTCTGATGCAGATTAATGATTTGTATCAGAGCCATGGTCTCAAACTAAATGTGAATAAGTGCATAATAATGCCCTTTAGGAAATCAAATACTCCTGCAATTATAACACTGATAACATCCCCCTAAGAGTGGACCCAGTGGTGAGAGATTTGGGTACTCAGATAGGTAGTAATCTGAACTTTGACCACCATGTGTCCACTGTGGTGAGGAAATTCTTCTATGTGTCTCAGCTTATAAGTAAGGGTATGACATCCAGATCTAAGGATGCCCTAGTTAAATTGTACTCGGCCCTCATCAGACCAGTAATTGAGAACAATGCACTCTTTGGCATGTACCTCTCCTGCCACCTGTAATAGTTGAAGCTTCCTCAAAGGCTTCTCACCAAAAAATACAGGCTATAACCAACATGTCATATGTGGAGAAATTAAAAGCCCTTTTACTGTATTTAGTTTCCTACCAATTACTGAAGGGTGATCTGTGCTTGAATTAGAGGAAGTCTCTGACCCAGTCCTGATGGAAATGTTGCATATTTGCAAAACTAAATGCAAGAGGGTTACCCACTCCAAAGATCTAAATCTGATCTCTGACACGAATAGGTCATACTGGAGTGACAGATATATGTCCCAGAGATTGCTCCTCCTGTGCAACAGGCTTCCTGTTCATGTGAAGCAGAGCCCTTCCCTGAACATCTTCAAATGTAATCTGGACCAATGGATGGGAAACTGCAAATTCACTCCTGGGGTAGCACCCATGCCCATTATGGACAGAGGCAGTCTGTAAAAAGTCAAAATCCTTCCTTGCTGACCATTGTTATCTTTCCCCTAGGGTAGAAAATCAGGTAAAATCCGGGTAAGACTACCTAGGCTTGTAAGGGCTCTTAAATTGTTGGAGTAGTAATCTCCTATGAAACTATCAACCTTTGGATAGCCGTAGTATTTATCACTGAATTACCATCTGTTTCACTTCTGGAGAGACTGATCTAAATGAAAACTTGAGACTGTTTTCTCCAAAAGAAGGTTGTGCAGTTGGAAAGAAAACTAGGCTGCCATGGTTTCTAGTCTGTGGAGAATAGATGAAACAGCATTTGCTTGCACTGCCTTTTGTTTGGATCTCTGGGGGGAGCTATTATGGGATACGTTATTCAACTTCTTTTTGAATTTAATCATTTGCCTCCTTTTAGGGCAGTTACAGATATACCTGCATTTGTATAGGTTAGAGCTCTGTTTCCCATACATGCTGCCTCTCCATGTGACATAGCTGTTCTGACCATAGAACATTACAAGCAGTAGCCACTTCTCTTTGCTCTGTGCCTCCTTGTGTGATTACTGTCTCAGGTACTTGGTTGGATTTAAGTTTGCATTCAGGATATTGCTCTAGTTAAGGTGAGAACTGATGTACTGAGGAACTTGTCCTTCAACAAGATTAGATTGTTCAGTCAGAAATTTTGACTAGGAGAGTTGATGTATGATGACATAGTGTATGGCAGAAGTTTAGCGATAAATGTTGTCCAGGTGGCAGATACTAGAAAGTAATCACTGCAACCATTAGGTATGATTCAGATAGTCAGAACATGTTCTGTGTGGCTGCAAACACCATATTACACTGTCCTTGGTGGACAGATTGGTGGGGAGGGTCTTGAGCTGATGGAGTTTCTGGGGTTTTGTGGAGATTATTTGCCTTCTACCTAATGCTGATAACGCCATTTAAAAGGACCTCCCCATTAAATCCTGAATAGAGCACAGTGATATCTGCATGTACAGGGAATGGTATGTACAGTCTACACTGTGTTTCATCAGGAAGTTTGGAATAGTGAAGGGCTGCTTAAGGTTGTTGCAGATGAACATATGGCAGCAATATTGTTAAAATGGATAAGCAATTCAGAATCTATTGCTGATCTGATAGCAATATTAACAGAATAAGTAGCCACATGCAGTTAGACTAAGTTGAGTTTGTGTTGCATGCCAGTGTGGATAGCTCAGACACTTTTGGTGTTGGTCCATGTTTAAACAGCAAAGAAGAAGAAGAGCACGGGTACTGATCTATGGCTCTTAAAAGTGAAATTCTATTTTCAGGAGATGAATTATAACCATTATGATATTTCAGTGAAGATATGTATGTATATAAATACATAAGCAAAACTAAAACTGATTTTAAGAACAAAATAATACATTACATTGATATATTTTTTAAATATTTTAAGTAATATTGAATGAAGGTGGGAACATAGAACACCCCATGCTATGGAAATCCCATTCATTTGTAATGCTCAGATAGTCCAGACTCAATATTTCCTGGTATTTTCCCAGAAAAAAAAAATAGAAAATCTGCATGGTCTGAGCTAAGGGCTTTGCTAAGCATACAATGCATCAAGGAGCAGCTCACTTAGGCTTGACATCAGTTCATAGGAAGAAGTCTGCAAGGGAAAATGGATGACTTCACAGAGCATGTGAAATAGGGCTACCTAGTATCTAAGGAAGTGCAGGTATGAGAACCTTGGATGTGACAGGAAAACTGACGTAGACTGATAAAGAAAGGCAGGGCAGAGCCATGAATGAAATACTGTAATAATTTGAGTGTGGCCTTGTTTAATGTGGGATGGCTCTTTGTATGAGGTATTTGATGCAGGTGACTAAGACCAGAGACGGCCGATGGCCAGTACCAACACAGTCAGCAATCTTCCATGGGAACATGGTAACAGTGGGTGCTTGGTGAAATGTAGACTGGAAGATTGCCAGGACCAGCAAAGACTGATGGTCAGACTAGAAGTGATGAGGGAAGATAGCATTTCTGAGGCTAGGGGGAAAACAAATTGGGCTGTGCTTGGTCAGTTTCATGTTTAACACAAATTAGCTGTTGAGGAATTGCTTTCATCCTCAGCAAAAAAAAAAAGGACTCTGACTGAGGGAGGAGAGACAGCAGCCACAAGTAAGGTACAGCATGACTCTGAAGTGACATTGAAATAGAGATTATTAGCAGTGCTGCTACTGTTTAGCAGATGTCTTGACTGTACCTATTTTGTAGGTACGTAACCATTTTCAGGCTTGATTTATCCCTCAATCCTACCCCACCCCACCCCCACCTCCCACCATGCATTTGTTTAAAGCTATTTAATGCACAGGAAACCAGAGTACATCACCAAAATACTAGTACATTTTAAAGAGGACCCACATGTTACATCACCCTTTTTCAGAAGCAATAATGCTTTACTTTTTATCTGCCAGATTTTTGCAATATCATCCATGAAATTCAACAGTCATTGACAGTATACTTATATTTCTGCATCATTTTTGTCACTCCCAGCTTTTTTAAATGTGTCCTTTAGTGGTATTCCAAGATGCAACATGAAGTGGGAAGAGTTCTGTGCTATTTGATATTCAAATATTATGAAAATTAGGTGTCCACAATTTTAATTGAGCTCACCAACTTTTAAGAGCATTTTGCACCTATTTGCATTGTCTTCAGGTTGAGACTAATGCTAATTAGGGCCTATTGATCAGAAGGTCCTGTTTTCAGCTGCATAGCTAGAGTCACAGATCCAATTTGCATTAGGGAAAGGCAGGGACAAGTGATAAGGTGGGTCTCTGTTGTAGATATAAAAAGATAGGGAAAGCACCACACAGATTGTTAGGGAAAAGAAAATTACAGTACAACAAGATAGGGTAGCTGTTTGCAGGACTGGATGAGGAATGAGAAACATCTAGTTTTCATTAATTTCTGCAGTGCATCAGATAAGATTCATGGATGTGCTCAAAGCAGTATTCTAGTTAACAGGTCAAATCCCCCCCACACTCCCCCTGATAGTCCAAAGGAAATTTTGCATACCACAATCCCCACATTCATTACTATGAAATAGGTCAACAATGCACTTTCCAGGGCCAAAAACAGTGCATCAATGGGCTCTGATAGCACTCTAGGATATTTAAGAGTATGAAACATGACCTCTTTGGTCCACATGAATCACTTTATAACTGAAGCCTACAGTTAGGCTCTGTCCCTAAGAAGGTCAATCCACTGATCTGGGAAACTACAGGCCCATAAGTCTGACCACCCTCATATGTAACTCCATGTAAAAATAATAATTGTGGACAGTATAAACTAGGACATAGATAACCTGCAAGTGTTGGACTCCTCATAATTCATCTTTGTTAAAGGAAGGTCATGCCTATTAAATCTGGTGGACTTCTTTGAGAGGGTAAACAAAGCAATGGATGACGGCAATACTGTACACACACCTTAGTTCAACCCGGCCAAGGTTTTGATGCAATACCCCACTCAGGCATTATAGGCAAGCTCAGTAAATTAGGTATAAACTCTTTTATCATCCACTGGATAGCCAACTGGCTTACTGATAGGATCATGAAGGTCAAATTAGGTGAGGCCACCTCAACCAAATGGCCAGACTCTAGCAGAGTCCCTCAGGGTTTGGTAATAGGACCACTCATTTTTGGCATCTATTTTTCTGAAGTGGAAGCAAGGACTGAAGGTTTATAGCTGACAAAGTTTACAGATAATTGCAAACTGATGGTTATCATTGTTGGTAAGCACACAGACAAAACTAACAAGTAGACACACACACACTATATATATATATATATATATATATATATATATATATATATATATATATATATATATATATATGCATATATACACAAGAAAGAATGTTTCACTGGTTATATGTTTCTTAAATGTCTCTGAAACAAGCCATACTTCATGAGGTGCCATTTTTAGGCAGAAACTGAAAGCCATGGCACCTGCTACCTACTGTCAGACCAGAAATGGCTCCCACCATCTATCTGTGTGGAAGATGAGGCTCATATCTTCTGCCGATATAACAAATTTTCCATGCAGAGAAATTATAGAGGAGTTTTAAGTTCCTTAACACCGGGAAATTCTGCCCCACAGTTGGCCTGTCATTGAGGCACTTTAAGGGCTTTAATGTCATCACACATTAGGTTAATCTGCATGAAAAACAGATTCCAAAGTCATAAAATAAGCAAAGAGACCACCCTTACTTTTCCTATTAATGACCACCTTCTCCCAGATTCAGAGCAAGAAAATGTACAATAAATACTGGTGAGAAGCAGAATGCAGGCAATGTGATCCATCCCATTAACGGTGTGAGCTATGCTAAATTTGAACAAGCTTAGTCTTTCATAGCACCATAAAAAAGCAAGGCAATTAAGTCACAAGACCAATTATATTTTTCTAATACTCTCCTAATTCTGTATCCTCCTGCACAAAAAGGGCAAGGCAATTCAGTCCAGAAGTAAATTTATGGATACCCGTCCAGTCATTCAAGTTTAATGTGAAGGATGCTAAGTTGTCACATTGTTTAACTTGCAGGAGAAGTTTATTCCAGAGGTGGGTAGGTGTTGGGTAATAAATTTGTCCCTACAGTGCCAAAAACACTGCATCAATGGGCCCTGGTATCATCCCAGGATGCTTAATAAATGGCATGAAACATGACCCCTCTGGTCCACTTTAATCACTTTTCAACTGAAGCCCTCAGTCAGGTTTTGTGCCCAAGGAATGGAAGATGGCTATAGTCATTCCTCTGCACAAAGGAGGTCCAATCACTCATCCAGGTAACTAGAGGACCATAAGTTTTATCAGCCTCATATGTAAGGCCATGGAAAAAAATTATCATGGACATGATAAATGAGGACATGGGTAACCTGCAAATGCTGGTAGTATCACAGTTTAGCTTTGTTAAAGAAAGGCCATGCCTAATAAATCTGGTTGACTTTTTTGAGAGGGTCTCTAAAACATTGAAAGAAGATAAGACTGTGCACAGTTTACCTCAACTTGGCCAAGGCTTTTGATATAATACCCAACTCAGGCATTATAGCCAAGATCATTAATTTAGGTGTAAACCCTTTTATCATCTGCTGGATAGCCAGCTGGTTCATTGATAGGACCCAGAAGGTCACCTCCACCAAGAGGCCAGTCACTAGCAGAGCTCCCCAGGACTTCGTATTGGGCCTGCTCCTTTTAGGCATTTATTTCTCTGAAATAGAAACAAACACTGAAGGTTTATGGATGACTAAGTTTGCAGATGATTGCAGGCTGGGGGTTATCATCAACTTCGCTGCAGACATTAGCATTCTTCATTAAGGTCTATCTCTGACTAGCAAATGGTGACAAAGCCATGATCTTAAACTCAGCTCTAAGAAATGCATAATTGTACCATGTTTAAAGTCAACCATCCCAGCTAATTACCATGTTGATAATATACCCTAAGACAGACCCAGTGGTCAGAGATCTTGGTATGCACATAGACAGTAGTCTTACCTTCGATCACCAAGTGGCCACAGTGTTGAGGAAATCCTTTTATGTTGTGCAACCTATAAGTAACAGCATGGCATCTAGGTCCAAGGAAGTCATTATCCCTCTATACTCTGACCTTATCAGACCAATTATAGAGTACAATGCTCACTTTGATATGCACCTGTCCAGGCATATGCAGCAACTAGAGCGGCTTCAGGGGTTCCTTACAAAAAGAATACAAGAAGTAACAAACATGCCTTATGCAGAGCACCTTAAAGCCCTTTCCCTCAACTCAGTCTACTATAGATTGCTGAGGGGTGATCAATGACTGGATTATAAGGTATCCACAATCCCCACACTTATGAATCTCCTACATATTTGTAAGTCAAACAGTACCAGAAATACAAGGTCTAGGGACCTGAATTTTGTCTGTGACTTAAACAAAACATTCTGGAGAGACAGCTATGTGTCCCAGAGACTGCCCCTCCTATGGAACAGACTTCCCATCCATGTAAAGCCAAGTTTGTCTATTACTCAGTTTAAGCACAACCTAGACCAGTGGATGGGGAATAGAAAATTTACACCGGGCCTGGCACCCATGTCCTTTGTGGACAGAGGTAGCTTATAAATGCCTGGCTCTCAATGTCCTATTTGGATCCAATACATCATTACTCTTTCAGGAAAACTTGGATAGGTTTAGAAAGGTCCCGCGGGTTGTTAGCCTAGTAACAATCTATGAATCTATGAGTCTATTAGTGGCGCTATTTAACTTGCAAAGAAATGGGAGTTCAAAGAGAATGGGGTCCCTAAAGATGCTTTTAATAGCATATAACATACCATTACATAATAATATGGGATCTTTAATAACACTGTAACATTGCTGTACCAGTCAAGAGTAGAGCAGTTTCTCTAAGTGTACTCCACCATGCAGATTGTTAACCCCACACAAAAAGGACTGGGTATAAATGTATGTTTTTTACACCACATCGCTATGATGGCTGTCTGCTCTTACCCTCATTCTAATCACACTTTCTTCAGTGGTAATCATCCTAAATTATTAAATTAAAGAAGCAACATATATACAAAAATAATTTTGTTACAAGACTTTGAATGGTTAGTTACTTGCCTTGAATAATGTGACATGACCTGAAGAAGCATTTATGAAAGCATTTTTAGCTTATCTCATATAAATAAAATGTTGTCATGGGTTGTGCAATTCTTTTTTGTTGTGTAATAGGTAACACATAATACTAATGGATGAAATTTGGAATAGTAGTTTACAGCTTATTTTACTTGTATCTTCAGTAATACCATTTGCAATGGATGCTGCCCCCCCCCCATAATGAGCAGGTGGGGTTAACTGAGCCACTAACATGGTTAACTCAGAGAAGTATAATCAGGTCTCCAATCAGAGCCAATCAGAGCCAGCTTGGTATGTGTTCAAGACATGGATGTAAAGAAATTCACCTCAAAATTTGAGTGAAGCAGATCTCAAGGGGTAGGTCTTGTGATTCATGCCAACAGCATATAATATGTGAGTTGTTATTATAGACACACAGTCATAATTCTTTGTAGTACCTGAAGCTTTAACTGCATTGAAGTATTATTATAATAGATAAAACATCATAGACAAAAGCTTTGAAAGCCCTAATATATTTACCACTGCCACACAGACATATGCCAAAAGCGAAGCATCCTATTGCTTAATGAACGGTTTGAAAATCTATTAGACATTTTTTTTTTTTTTTGCTATTATAGCTGTGAAAATACTTCAGTTGCTGTTCTGTGTTGGACACTGCTCATGCCATTAACTAGAGAACAGCATTGCTGAAAGGTGCATAATAATACTTTGTTATGCACCTTTCATACAATAGAATAGAGATGGATAAAGCTGACATTTTGTCATATTCAGAGCAAAATCACAGCACTCCCTGTGCTGTAAATGATATTACGGCAGATATAATTAGCAGGTTATTGTTGACTGAGGATATACTTGTATTGTTAAGCATCAGATGCCCATGTGCTTTGACATACAGGATTATGATGATGTCTGTCCCCTTGACAGCGAAGCTTAAGAGGTGAATCTTGACATCTATGTTGATAACTCAAAATAAAAAGTTATGATTGGAAACCAGTTGATGCTCTGTGCATTACAAAAAATTATGATCTGTTTTATGTATTACCAGTTACAGAAAAGGAAGACAAGAAAGATAAAGTGTAGGAGCATCAAATGATTTACCAGCTTTGAAAGCAGGTAGAACACTTAGAGTTGTCAAACAGACAGTAGCATATCTCATAACTTTGTTGGCTACAGATTCCTTACAAATCAAAAATAATGATGAGACAGTTTTGTAAGTATTGCTCTAATTCACTAAAAAGTTAATAGGTTTTGTGTCAATATGAATTTTCTGCACAATAAAAAGAGAAAAAACTTCAATGTCTGGCATTACTGACTGGCTGTAATCTTCAGTGATGTTACCAGCAACCAGTAAAATCTAAGGGGATGGGAAAATATGAGGGGAAATCAGAGACAGCTGAGACATGACACAACAGGCAGAAAGTAAGTGCTCCTTTTTAGAGCCAAGTGGTTTTAAAAGCTGTTATAAACAAAAAGTGTGGCCAAGTGAGATGTCTAAGTGTGACAAATTAGCATTCTAACAGCTTTTAAAAGCTGCTTTATGACCTGCCACTCTTCTTTGCTTTCTGGCATTGTTCAATTTAGTTCCTAGCTCCCTAGCTCAATACTAGATCTTATCAAGTTTGTGTTAAGCACTCCAAGCATAGTTAAGATCTAGTCTTGCACTCAAGAAACACTTAATAAGTTTATCTTTTTTCATAATTTCAGCGCATAATCAGCACACTCCATCCATTACATAGGACTTTGGCATACAAAGTTGTGCAGGTGCAATTCAAATTCCTTAAGTTTACATACACAAATGAGTTGTACATACACAGAGCATGTGCACCACTCCTGCTCTCTGACTACATGGTATCTGTATACAGTTACCATATGGTGTCTGATTTTATTGTGATGGCATTGATAAAAAAAAATCTAATTCGGTTCATAAAATTAAATTGAAATCTGTTAAAATAAATCAGCTTTCATTGTCAGTCATAATTCACAATTGATTTTATCATTTTTTTCTCCATGAACTTTTAATATCTTAACAATATTATTTATAACTTGCATACTTTCTCAGTGGGCATCGCGACTAACTGCACACCTCATAACACTAAATAAGTATTAATTAAAGGACTCAGAACTTAATTTGCACACTTTTCTTTTAGCTTCATTTGCTGGTGGAATAACGCTGTCAGAGTAGACAAGGTGCATAAATAGGTGTGGTTGACAGTAACTACAGTATATATACTATGTGGCAATAGTTATGTCATGCATAGCTATTAGTCCACATCACTTCTCAAAGAAGTGATTATCAAATTCAGAAAACGTGCCTGAAAGGCATGAATATGGGGAAAGTAGTATAGCTGGATGTTATTAGTTTTAGGTTCATAGATGAGTACTAGGCTAACTGCCCTTGTGGGCCATTTTAAGCCTATCCAATTATCCCTTGTGAGACTCAAACCCTGCACCTTGTGCTTGTAAGGCAAACACCTTAACCATTAGGCAACCCTCCCAACCCATACAATTACCTGTAATGTGAATACAGTGACACTGAATTAGGGTTTTAATAGTAATTCAGAACAAGAACAATGGTACTTCCTCATCTCTCTACAAGTAGATGCAAAGCTGGACCAGAGCACTGCTCAGGCTCTCTCAATAACTGCAGACATCATATACTATTCCTCCTCTCTTGCTTTCTTGCTTTCCTGCTAGGCTGAAGCTGGACCAGGGATGGAAGATTTTTTTGTTCTCATCATTTCCAGGTAGAGAAATGAGTCAAAGTACATGTGAACGTGGATAAACTAACCAACTTTCATGGTCCCGAATCCAGAACAACACCAAGTGTTGTGCTGACACATTGAGTATAGAAAGCGCGTCAGTGTAGTCATCAATGCATCGCTGCATCTCTGCCTGTCACAGCAAAGCTACAGCCCAATACCACATTATGAGCATGCAGCTGCTTCTGTGAGCATATGCTGCACTTAGTGACATGACAAAAATGTGATCAGCTGGAATTATTATTTTTTTTTTCTCTCACGAAGTTAACCCAGCCCATTCCAGTGCACACATCCTTCATTTGGTCAGTCAGTACATCCTAAACATCTGGAGACTTGATCCACAGGGTTGAGCCAACAAAGACCTTTTAGGGCATCCTGAAACATACATAATTATGTTGCCTTGTTTTGACCTATCCCTAAACCCCTTTCCCCTCCCTGTGGTTGCTTGTTCTGTTCAAGGGGTGTATATGCAATGGTGACATACAGCTGTATTTCCTCACATCAGCAGCATCTCAATAAGTGCCCGCCATCCTTTTCCCCTCTTGGGGCCATGCCCAGAGTTATATCTCTAGCCTCTACTGGCGATCGTGTCTGGGGAATGTTCCTGTGACCATCTTCACTGGGATGGGCCTGTGCATCCAACCATGCTAATACATCAGATTCTTGAACTGCTAAATGAATAAGGGCCACCTGGGTTGTACTCAGGGCATTATCACAGTACAACACAGAACTGGTGCTGGAGCTGGTGATCTTATCCCGCACCAGCAGTGATAGAATATGAATTACTACTATCTGATACTGCTATCAGGTTCACAAAATAGAAAGATATATATTTTTAAATAAATATATCTAATAGTTGGAGGGGATCTGCTGAGCTTTCGGAATACCCTATGCATATCTAAGAAGGTAAACCACATGTTGAAGAAGAAAGCTTTGTTGAATAGAAGGCAGTCAGGAGGTTGCAGCTGTAAATCACGACAGAACTGTGAGGTGTGGCCATGAAAGACAAGCAAAGTCTTCTGAATAAATAAGGATTGAGCAGCTTCCTTCACAGATTATGATTCATAATCTATTAAAATAGATTAACTAGGTTTTGAAGAGAAAAGTTCTTCTCCATTGTCAAAATAATTAAAACATGCTCTACCCTCATACATAGTTTTTTGTTAAACAATTAATCATCAGGGTAACAAACAACTTAAATTACTGGATTTTAACAGCTCCAGATTTCTGCAGGGCTGGCTTGTCAGAAATGCGTAATTTAAATTTTGAGCTTCACTGATATTGACTTGACATTGCCATTTTACTTCTTGTAACAATAGGTTGCCAGTAAAATTTCAAACAATTGCCGCTTTTCACCAATGTAAAACAAAACATTAATTTATAGACATGTTCGGCATTTGTATGTTTATGTAAAACATTAGAGGCAAACTTCTAATTGTCCTTAAATAGTCAGTTCTACATATATGTGTAATTTCCTGAGTTTTATCTGTATAAAAGGCTTGTGATTCACAGATGCAATGCTAATCAGGTCAGTAAGTGTCAGATTGCGGACAGTCTTCCACTGCCACTAACTCTGACTGTCCAAAGCCCTCTTAACTGGTGACAGGCAGACTGACTCTGTTTTCATTAGACTAGACAAAAACAGGGTGACAGATAGCTTAAAGTGTCATGATCCATAATGTCATGATGCCCTACAGTCCCTCAAAGAAGACAGGTATGAATGGGTCCCCTTCACATGGTCGACTTTTCAGAAAGTCGACTTTCATATGGCCGAGACCATATGATCGACTTTTGAAAAGCTGACCATGGGGAACCACTATCTCTGTACAGTACTGAATGGAAACATTTCCTTCTTCTGCACTGTAGTGTGATCTATTGGTATATTTAAGTCACGAGGGGTATGGGGGGCAGGGGGGGGCGTAGTCTGAAAAGTCGAGCATGTAAAGTAGACCCGTATGAATATTGGTTTGAGGGGGCTCACGAAGGTGTGAAGGAAAAGGGGCTGTCAACCCATGTGGACATGCAGAGAGAGGCATATTAGAGCTTATTAAGCAAGTGACAAATACAGGTAAGACTTTCATCCTGAGTAGAATCCTGCCTTCATTCAATATGATATTGAGATACAAAAAAAAGGCAATCCACTTTAACAATTTAAGTAGCTGGTGTTATTCTATGTGGATTCTGCATCTGTCAGCCTAGGATGAGATATCAATAGTTCAACTTCTTCATCAAGCATGAGCTGTAGCTGTCATTACGTACATTTTGCTTACTGGCCAAAACAACTTGCTGCTGCGTAGTGCTTTTTTTTTTCTTTAGGAAACGTCTGCTTTTTGTTCATTCCAGGGTAACAAAAAGGCTTGTAGTAAAGTCCAGTCCAGACCCATCAGTGTTGCTCTGCTCAGTACCAGATGTCTTTATAAGTAATTGAGAAACTTGATGACAATTTTTGAGTTGTGATGGATACCTGGCTTCCATATAAACTCAGCACTTCTTTTGTACCTGTGTTTAAGTGCCTGTAACGCATGCAGACCTGATGGAATCTGTGGGGGTATCACTATTAACTATTCATCAAATTATTTCTCAACAGATTCCATGTGACCTACAAACAAAGCTTTCTCAATATGAAATACCCTGAACTGAACAAATGATTAATAAATAGCTTGTCTATTGATCACCCCCGTGTTCCCAGGAAACCATGAAAGTTGTAGAAATGGGCTTACTGAACTATCCATAAAGTAAACACATATTTTTGATAGGTGATTTCAGGAACAGGAACACCAATACCACAAATGTTGGGTACACGCATGGACTCCTTGACTTAGCAAATACCAATTCCATTATACAAAGAGTTGACCAGCCCTTTAGGGGATAAAAGTCCTTCTTGACCTTGTCTTCACTAACATCACACCTACTTGCATGGGTCAAATAATATCCTCATCCATGGTCAAATCTTCAAAAAATAAACCTATTAAAACTATATGAGTGCCTAAAATTTAACTGCAAGATTTCCACCCCTGTATTCCATCATTACATTTGCAAACATAAAAATAAATAAACTAGTCAGTAAAATTTCAGCATTAATAAGGACAATAATAATAATAACAAAATAATTAAGGCATATAATAAATCAAATTCTATCCAAATTAAAGACTATTAAAAAAGGAAAAAAAAAACTCTGAACGTTTCCTTGAGGAAGACCAAACACAAGTTTAAATTAAAATCTGAAGCAAATGATAATCATAAATCCTTTATTAAATATATCACACAATTAAGGAATAATGTTCAAAAATGTTGCAAACTAATTCATCATATTATAAGCTGCTGTAACTCTCCCAGCAAGAAAACCCATATCAAGTATCCCTTGAATAGAAATATCATTGAGGGAATGAGTTTTTAGTAATGTAATGAGTAAGGTTAGGTTTAGAGGCAGGGACAGGACTAGGGTTAGCACACGCGGGTAAGGTAGGGAAGAAGGTACAGTACCAAACTGATCTCTTCACTTATCCATAACCTGTGCTATCTTGCATATCTTCTATTCTCTATAACTCAGTCTTGCATAGTTTCACAACTATCGTCATTTTTCTGCATGTACCTACATACCTATAGTACAAAAAGCTTGAGTTCAACAATGTATGATTCCCATAAAGGAGCAGTCACGCATATGATGTGCTGTCAATCAAATGAATGACAACCCATCTAACAATATATCACTCTATAAACCAGAGGCCTATGTCATATCCAGGGAACTATAAAGCCACACTGGTTTCCCCATATAATATAGCAGTTAGAATTTCTTGTCTTCACTCAGGTGACCTGGGTTTGATCTCAGGTATGGGAATGGACTCACTGATCTGTCTGGCAGTTAGTGCGGAAGCCTAAGGCTATGACTTAATCCTCTCAGATTTCATTTGACAACTGTATGAATTTGAACAAGTCACTTAACCACAGTGCTTTGGGACAACTAGGAATTTGGGTTAGATTCCTTGATGGTCTCATGGATTGCTTGCCTAGTAATTAGCTATGGACACATAAGCAGCTTAGCAAGCTCAATATGCAAAACCAATGAAAAGTATGTCTGATTTCAAAATGATATTGTCTAGACCCAGAATAAATGGTTCTGTCAAAGAGATATTATGTCTGCTTAATTCGGTAACATTTGAGAATGTCAATGAGGCTGTATATATTAGCTGTGCAGCTCATACAGTGCACCCAGATCTGGCTAGGGACTTTGATATTATTCTCCATGCTGGTATTCCAAATAAGCTTAAATGCCTGAACATAGACCCTTATATTGTAAGATGGATAGCAACATGAATGAAAGATGTAAAGCATGTAGCTAAGGCATGAGATGCTATCACAGAAAGCAAAAAGGGTACAAGATGGTGCTTCTCAAGGCTCAGTACTGGGATCCCTTCTCTTAAATATCTAATTCTTGAGTCTCCAAACCACTAACTAGACTAGCTAATAATATTTATAATGCCTGCAAGCCGAGTGCTGTTGTTCACTCAACAAGAGCTAAACCATGCAAGTCAATCATGTATTAGAAATGGGTTTAAATTAAATGCTCGCAAGTGTAGCATCATCTCCTTTGTTGAACAGATCCTGACACCAGTTTACAGTGGGGACAGCATCCCACATCTAGACTGGTACAGTAATGAGACACCTCAGCACGTTTATAGCCAACTCTATATATTTTGAACATCATGTAGCAACAATAATTAGAAAATAATTCTACTCAGTCCAGTTAGTAAATAAAAAGTATTGGTCTAGGTCAAAATATGTTACCATCAGCTATACCCTACCTGCATCAGATCAGTTATAGACTGTAATGGACATTGTACTATGCATCTGTCCAAAACTTCATAGAATTTGAAAGACCTCATATGTTTTTAACTAAAGTGATGACCAGACTAAAGCCATTCAACAACAAAACATGGTCAAAGCTCTGACTGTATATTCTGCTTCTTATAAACTCAGGATTGGTGTATTCCATTAAAGACATGACCATCCTTCATCTGTTACACCTCTACAACAAATCAGACAAGCATGTGCTCAAGGCCAGTTACATTATTATACAAATAGCCTTCATATTTACTGTGTATATAAATTAGGATTAGACATGGATCAGAAATGCCATAAGTGCTTCTTTCTGTGATATGGCACACTAATGAGATATAATATTCATAAATGGTGCTGTAAAGGACATTTATAAAACCCTGTTTTAAAAAAGGCAAAAACAAATTAAATGCAGTTATGCCCAGTACATGGCACAAAGTAGCTAGCTAGTCAGACTGTAGTTTTGAAACATAAAATGGTCTCAGAGAAAATCATAACTGTGTATATAGTATCTCCTGATTCACTGCAGCACAAAATATAAGCCATACGTTGCAATGGTGCCATAATGCTAATAAGGTTATTTATTTTAATAGTGAACTGATGCGGTTCATAGACATTACTTTTAGGTTACCAGTCCATTATGGTTTCAAAAAAACACGTACTCCATACAAATCTGAAAGCAAGCTTTAGTATTTGTTTCTTAGTATGTTAATGTCTGTACAAGGCAATTTGCTGCGGGATTTCCCATTAGTAGCAAAAAATGCAAATATGATGCAAAAGCACCCTGCAAAAGGAAATAAAAACAAAATGTGAAAATGAGGTAATAAACTGTTAAATCAACTCTGCTACTAACTACGACCTTCAGAAGTCTTATTATGCTTTGTTTTCTGAATTTTTTGCAGAGTCTTAAATTGTTCTCTTAAAACAAATATGAATAGATGATTGATTCTGAATTAGGAACAAGGGATTTTAATACACTTTTGTTATATATTCTCTGATAAGAGACATATTGTGTACTTCTGTGTAACAAGTCAACAAACACAGTTTGGTTATTTCTTGCAAAAATCCTGTGATATAATATCCTTGAGTGAAATGATAGGCAACCTCTTCACTAATCATACATACAGTAACTGTATATCAGTGTATGGTCCTTTCATATGGTTCACTCTAAAGCTTATATATATCATATTAAATTTAGCAGGCTATACAAACTGCGCCAAATTGGGTAAGATCTGCAACAAGTTTTAGCTGTGTGGCTCAAGTACAAAGGCAAATACTGGACCTTTTATGCAAAAATAGTTCATTTGCCTCCTCTTGGGTAGCAGGAGTTGAGCAAGGTGTGACCTCCCCAATAGCGCCTGTTGTACCCAGAATGAAGTGTAAGTTTTTCCAAGTCTTCATTCATGATCTTAATTTTGTGTACAGTGGCAGAATGTTATGTTTTTCAGAGTCCTATTGGCATTGGTGGGGGGGGGGGGGTGCATGCAACTATTTATGCAATCTATATATTCATTTTTGAAGTAAAAACAATTGATACTATGGGGTACCATATTTTGAACATGGTAAAATGCACAAATCACATTCTTCAGTTCTGCCAGAATTCAAAAGGATTTGTCATGGATCCTGTGGGGCTGCAGGATGACAGGGGCAATGCTGACAATGGAAACGAAGGAGGTTCAATACACAGTGGCAAAGAGACCAACAAAATAAATATATCATAACTACCAACACTTATAACAAAATGCTTTGTCAAAAGGGAGCTCTTCACATGAACCAGTTAAGCACTGGTTTGTAGGAAATTAGCAGGTTCTCCAGTCAAGTGGATAACAATAACAGGGGTGAAGGTAGTTTGTTTATCACACAAACGCAAATATTGTCATATTTTATGGACAGTGTAGTACAGTTTCTAAGCTATGACTACATGGCATAGTATAAAACAGATCATTTTTTTGCAAAAGGGTCACTGATGGATTTGAATAGAAGAGATTATAAGGGAATACATGCTAATAAAAAAGAAAACTGCAGCTGATGGGAAAACTGGCCTGAGAAGTATTTTAACAGATGTTGATACTGCATTTAGCTTTCTGTTAAGTTGTTTGCTAGGTAACATAAGCAGCTATCTATGATACTGTATCTGTTATATATAAACTATAAGTTACATGTTACTGTGGGAAAACATTTATCTAATGGCTCTTCTGGCATGATAGATATTTTTATATGCCTTGCAATTACGACTGTTTAATGCCAGTTCTCTTTTTTGTCAAAGAACTTAATATGTGTAATAGTTTGTGTGTGTGTGTGTGTGTGTGTGTGTGTGTGTGTGTGTGTGTGTGTGTGTGTGTGTGTGTGTGTGTGTGTATGTATGTGTACTATAGATTGTGGTTTTCTGCTAATAAAAATGCATCCCTATGTATCCAGAAATCAAAAAGACATTCCCTGGGATTAAATTCCCCGCACAGGGCAAATCGTACCAGTACAGCACAGCAACGCGCCTTGCATATTCATGAAGGCGCACTGCTGTATAATCTGCATGTGCACAACCTGTGAACAAGTACAGGGGGCATGCCCGAGCATTGCTCACACAGTACACATGCTCCCTGCACTCTAGAATTGCCATATGGCAATTCTAAAGCAACTAACAGTGTCCGCAGACAAAATACATTAGAGTACATACAGAAACACAGCCCCCACAATGGTCCAGCACAGATGATGTCCACAATGGTATGCCAGTGTATATGCTGGCATACTAAATAAGTAAGCAAGTTCCTGAGAGGAGCATGTAAAATAATAGCCCCTGTATGATGTAGTTGTCCAGATGTCCTGCCATAAGAGGCAGAAAGCAATGTGCATACCCCTAAAATAAATAAAAATAAAACACGTTTATTTTTTTTCTATCCCCACTAAAGTTTAAGTATAGCTGAGCAGCTGTGCATGTTGCACAGCTGTGTATAGCATAGCTTAAACATCTGAAGGTGGTAAATAGAAATATACAGCCAAAATAGTCAAAGTGAAATAGCATAGTGGTTAGAGCTTTCGCTTAGCATGCAATCATTCATAGTTCAAGTTCCAATGCAGTCCATTTCTGTTTATATGTGAAAACAGCACTAAAAGTATCTTTTTTCATAAATAGGTAGTGAATAATATATATTTGTTAACTAGGGTAGTGTAGTAGGTCCAAATATGAGGTGTCAGTGTAGTACAGATGTGAAACCCCCATATAAACACAAGTGTCCCATACAGTATAGCCACAAAAGAATATAATGTAATGAAAGCACATAAGGGGATGTTATGGAAGGGAAACATACATATCATAAGATGTCATTAAGAAGGAATCAACCCCACAATCCTGATAGTCCATAAAATTAAAGCTGAACAATGCTAAACTGTGCTCAGGTATGCTTATCCAGAGTAAGCATTGCTTAAATTTGTATGCTTAGTAATAATTAGCATAGCTAAGTGGATTTGTGCACTGGTAAGCAGTGTTTAGCATCTACCCCTTTAAGCAATGCGTATTTGTGCTAAGCGGGTTTTCCTGTCACTTAACTTAGTTCAGCATATTCAAAATCAGCCAATCAGGGCAAAGGGCAGGAATCCAGCTCTATGTAAACCCCGCAGGAGGGAATACAACCATAACCAGATGTAGCTGATCACTGCAGGCACTATGGCTGGTGTTGGTGAAGGTATGCACTTTTGGGCACAGCGTTGGGGCATTCACCAGTCCAGGGTTATGGTTGGACTCCTTGTAAAACACCATGAAGGGAGACTGCTGCAGGACCAGTACCAGGGCTCCCAATACAAAGCAGAGGCCTAGGACCGTCTCGCAAGTGACCTCACCAGTGCTACTGGTATCTCTCGGACTGGTGAGCAGGTGCAGCACAATTATGCTGACCTGAAGCATAGAAAGAGTGACCTCTTGGACCAGTGGATCCAAGATACTCGGGCACAAAATGTCCCAGCAGTGTACAAGTATCAGTATCAATTATTGTGTGACAAAGTCCAGCCTAAGTATGAGATGAATAGGTATGCATAAATTTTTCTCTATCTCCTGTACAGCTGCAGATGAGAGGGCTGTGAACGTGGATGCCCATGAGAGCAAGCTGCTAAGGCTGTGTCATGAGGCTGGTGAGTACAAATCTAGCTTGTAGTAGTCAGGGAAAATAAATAGAAAGGCTGCCAGTAGTTAGAAATGTGTATTATTTGTACTGAATAAATGAGACATTAGCAGAATAATACTGACGTACAGGATATATATCAATGAAAGTGTCAGTGCCTATCCATAAAAATCAAAACCCAAGACTGTTGTGTTTACTTTGCTATGTGGTAGTATGAATCTGAATGTGAACTGGTACTGTACAGAAACTATGGCTCTGACAGCATTAATTAATTGAGGCTCATCTGACAAAGATTGTGGTGTTGTAAAACTGACTAACTATAAGAAATGTTCCATGCACCAAGATGTGATCCTTGAATAGTAATGTTGTGTAACCATTGTTTCCATACTGTAATATGTGAAGGTATGAATACACAATATACGAACTGTCTGCCATGCATGAATGCCCGAATTACAAAGCAGATAGTCCAAACAAGAGAATGTTATGCAGAAAACAGCCAAGAGTAAAACAACAGTTCCCCAATAGCTCATTGTGATGAAACATGACCCCATAGTACATTTTTTTGCACAAACAGGTACAGTTTGAATTCCGGGACTGGTATTAAGCTGCATGCATAATCTCACCCATGAGTATTTGAATATGTGTAGAAACAGTCAGGTATTGTTAACAGAAATTTCTTCCACAGGTCCGCCAGGTAAGGAAAGGTATAAATGAGCTGTAAGAAGACTGTAATTATACACTGTGTACAACATCTGCTGTCCAACCCCAAGGCTGCAAATGACAGCAAGATAAGTACATACACCAAGTAGTCTCCTCCAAGAAAGATCCCTCAAGTGTCACGCTGTCAATGTTGCCAACACCCAGGGTGACCAATAGAAATCAAGGTGGAGTATGGCAGCAGCACACACACACACACACACACACACACACACACACACACACACACACACACACACACACACACACACACACACACACACTATGAGTGCACTTATATAATCTTGACTATGTCAATATGTGTAGAAACATTCAGGTAGTGTTAACAGTAATTTCCTCCACAGATCTGCCAGGTAAGAAAAGGTATACATGAGTTTTAAGAAGGCTGTAATTATACACTGTGTACAAACATACCACTGCCCAACCCAAGGTCATAGGTCAATGTAAAATGAGGTAATACATGGAGAGTAATGATTAGAGCAATGATCATTAAAGTTGTAAGCAATTGAAGCCTATACAGTTGTTAACTGACATCTCTCTCTCTCTCCCACCCTATCTGCACCAATAATCTAAACACATAAATCAACGGGTATGTTTTTCACCAAACCTACCTTTGGGACATGTGTCCGATTGTTCTACAAATATTTAAACATTTGATTTTAATGTTCCATGTACAAATACTGTCATTGGTGGACTGTTGCTATCAATGTAACCTACATGCTATTATAATGTCCAATGTGGTTCCATATATGCATGTGTTCTGTTTGCTATGCAGCTGTTTCAAATCTGTTGTTTTGGCTTAATGGGAACACCCATGCATGCTGTTATAACTAATCCTGGAATGTGCTGTTCATAACTAACCATCATATGTTGTAAAACCTCAACACCATAGCACATCTGGGAAGGCTGATCCCAGTGGATCCGCCTGTCCCACCTCAAATGGCTATGGCACTGGGCCCGAGCACATCTGGGACCTGACCTGGGACCTCCTTGACTGCTGGTCCTGTACCACCTTCGGGTGGAACTGCCTCAGGGGATGCGATCTGCCCCCCCCCCCCGGGAGTGAGCACGAACAGGACACAGTCACCCGTTGTCATTTCCGGGGAATTGGTGTGTACCAAGTTCAGAGATCAGCTACGCCAGCTTGAGGCTTGCATGGTGCATCTTGAGGGTCAGCTTGCCCTTCCTGTTCAGCCACCAGCAAAGCCACCTTTGGGGCTATGAAGGGGCAGTGGTGACTGCCCATGGGTGGGGACCACAGTCCCACTGTATCCATTTGGGGGCTTGTAGGCATCTGATTCCCAACCAACCTCCCCGTTCAAGGTGTTTACCCCTCACATGTGTCATATACCGCCCCTGTCTGCTGTCTTGTCTGTCTTCCTACCCAACTTACCACCCCAAATACACCTACTATCCTTCCCCAACATCCCACTCTCACCTTATAAAAAAAAAAAAAAAAAAAAGTCAATCTGGTCCCACAAAAAAAATGTCGCCCCATACACAGCTGTCTATTCCACACACGTGTCCACTGGACATATGTAATCTGGTCGAATTGGCTTAACAACACATTACTGTTATCCTCACCCCCTCTCTCAGGGGTTTGAGTTTCCAAATTCACCTGCAAATTCTGTAGACATTCACAGCTGTTTCTGTTGAAGAAATGAACAGCTATGGACCTTCCCTACATCCATCCTGCACATCTCTAGCAATCTTTCATATTGTGTTTCCCTCTGCATGCCCCCTTTTTCACCACATTCTTATCACCCCTTTTTTCTTTTCTTTAAAGAAACTAGTGCGGGGGTAAGTGGGAGTAAGCAGCAATAAGCAGCAGTAAGTGGCAATATTCGAGTTTGCATGATGCTAAGCGATGTCTACACAAATTAAGCAAGTTCCCATATAACCAGGTGTTGGCATCACTTACCATTATGCAAACCCACACAAACCTGCTTACAACTGCTTTAAACTGCTTTAATCCCCCTGTCTCCATCTACCACTGTTCTGCCCATCAACAAAATAATCAGCCCTGAGAACTCTTAAACCCAGGACCCTGTACACCATAGCCAGAGCAATTTATCACTACACCATCTGAGCTGTAATGATGAATGCTGTTTTTTCAAATATAGCATTCGGTACAGGTATAGAATAGTAGGGAACAAACACTGTGGAATCAGTCATGTTTAGTATAGATAAATGTACACATATTGGTGTGTATGGTGATAGATAAATATTAAAAGGTATATACATCAGATATATGGAGCTATACATATAAACAAATATGTATGGAATATATACATAATATTGGTATATAAACATATGTATAGTTATCAAAAGGAATATATATATATATATATATATATATATATATATATATATATATATATATATATATATATATATATATATATATATATATATATATATATATATATATATATATATATATATATATATATATATATATATATATATATATATATATATATATATATATATATATATATATACATATATATATATATATATATATATACATATATATATATATATATATATATATATATATATATATATATATATATATATATATATATATATATATATATCTATATATATGCTCATAACATGTAGTGGAGTCATACCCAGCACTATACCTCTACACCTCTTAGTGCAATAATTCTGGACACAGGCTGTCAAAATGGGGGAGCAATGGTCCAAGAACATGGACATAATGTATGTACTGTAGTTATAAATGTAAAATGTCGCTCCAGTAACAGGGTTTGTGTCAGCATACATGTTCAGAAGTATGTGAGTTCTGAAACTGAAATGTATGTCATCATTTACAGACAAAAATCCTCACATCACAGTAATTTACCACAGAAATTAAAATAATGATTCTGTGGAACAGAACATACATATAAGCAATAATCCTGAATAGTCTGAAACAATCTGGCCAGTCAGGAATTATGCTTAGAACCCGTTAGTGCAGCAAATCTGGGCCAAGCCTGACCAAGGGAGGTGTAAAGACATGAAACTGGGAACATATTCCAAATACAGGACTAGATAAGGTGACACAGTTGATGCAGTAACAACCTCCCATCTGTTGTACCTTATACTGACTGGAATAGCCCAAGTCCAAAACCAAATTACTCCCCACTACTCACTGACATATATCTTCACATCATCCCACTGATGTGTCAGACATATACAATACATATTGGGGCCAGGAAACAGTTGTTGTTGTTGTTGTTGTTGTTTGTCTTTTGGCTTTTTCCCAGTAAGGGGTTGCCACAGTGGAACTCCAGTCCGCTAATGATTGGCAGTAGATTTTTATGAAACGCTGAGGTGCCAGCTCAATGCCCAGCCTTCAACAAAGGCAGGCCCATTTATGCACACATGTCTTTCAAACGTTACCCAACAGCGAGGAAGACATGCAGACTCCACACAGAAGGCACTCATAAGCCAAACTGAGAATCGAACGGGAGAACCTCTTGCTGTGAGGTAACAATGCTACCACTGTACCACCGCAGAATGGGGCCAGGAAAGAGTACATCTGATAAATATCGGGAAACAGTACATCTGATAAATATCGGGACATAACATCACAATAGGGAAACTACACTGAGCTGCTAGGCATGTCACCAAGCACTGTCTAAACTACAGGCAGACTGGCACAACACAACCCCAATTTTGCTATGGGGGAATACACATGTAATTGCAAGTATATCAGGCACTACAGGGATGTAACAGCACTGACCAACAGACACCAGCGTGAAAGTGCAGACCCACAACCAATCTCACCACAGTCACAGTGACATACTGGTAAGCCAAAGGAACAGTAGAGTATATGGACTGTGTGAACAAAGTCATCAGCATGTTTTCCACTCACACACTACCCCTACATATAATGGCCCAATTTACAGTGTAGTATGATGCCTGACTGTGCTATGGGACATGTCTCAGTCTGCCCCTACAAACATATACAGCTGATAGAGCACCAAAAACTGGAGCAGCATGCAAAGTCAGATAGAAAAGGACCCATAACACTTACATCTACCCCCCTCCCTACACAGGCCAAATAACACATGCACAATACACTTCTACACAGTCCTGACAGTCTGTCAACAATTGCCAGAAATACACAGTTCTTTCAACTGTATAGACTCCCACAGAATATCCAGGCTTTGTCCTCATATATAAGTCCTTCTTCACGTAACATGTCCGGCAGTCTGATACATCACTGGGATGATATCTGGAATGAAGTCACTATATAATGATATACTAAACCTATACACCTCTTACAGCATGACATCTGGACAAAGCCTGACATACTTGTGGGCAGAGGCCCAAACACAGGGGCATTATTGACATATTGCTGTCATAAACTGAGAAAGTTGCTGGTGTAAAAGGGATGTTGTAACATATCTGTTCTGAGAGATATGAAGTCAGAAACACACATGGATGTTACCATTTACTGACTGCAATCCTCAAAGTATGCTACTGAATTTCCAAGGCCAAAAAATGTGTGAGTAACACATCAAATATAAAAGTCCAAACTCTGGCCAGTCTGCTGACAGCCCTACAGTTGAGAGTTATGTCAACCACATAACACTTGGGTTCCTACTGAATTGTCGACAGCTTAGGTTGTCGAATGCTTAATCATCGATACCTAAGCATCAAAAGCTTACAATAGCAAATGGCCACATCATCGAATTCTTTCCTCGGGAAAGAATTTGCGTGGCCATTATCAGGGATTTGCCCTTTCCCCAATGTAGAGCGATCTCAGAGTTTTGTATATTTAGCTGGGGGGGGGGGGTTAGGAGGCAAAGCCCCCCATTATGTTTAGGTGTGTTTATTTTGTTTACAGACAGCCACCCAAATTATTTCCTGAGGAAAGAATTTGATGATATGGCCATTCGCTATTGTTAGCTTTCGACGCTTAGGTGTCAACGTTTTAGGATTCGACAACCTAAGCTGTCGATGTTATGATATAGATGCCAACACTCTCAGACAGAAATTCATGTAGAGCAGCCATATCCACACAAACCCTGTCAAACTAGCATTACCTCAACTGTATAACAGCAATACTTACATTCTGTCCCTATGTCTGGAACATTCTCCCCCAGTTTGTTGGGCTGTCTCCACAGTGTTTGTTGTAAGAGGTATTCCCAACTACACTCTGTGATGCTGTTCATCACACACCTCCATGAAGTACTCCTCCCAGGCAAGGAAAAGAGGCAATGCCCACATGAAGTACTCAGTTATAGGAGTATGTTTCCATGCTTTTGGGTATGGGAATGATATTCTAGCTATTCCACGTGCAATCAGTAAGTGGGGGACTCCAACTGGTGCATAGTCCATCAGCTGCTCATGAGCATTACCTACTAAAGGCAAGATGCTGCCTATACAAAACAGATGTATATCCTATATCTGTCTCAGAAAGAGAGAGAGAGAGAGAGAGACACACAGAAACAAATAAACAGGCAGACAGACAGACACACACACTGAGACTGATGGAGCATACCAACTGAACTGAAAACAAAAAAAGCAGCTATGTCGAACAATTAAGCCTGTAATGGAATGTAGTAGGGGGCATGTAAACATGGAAAATAGGAAGTTCAAACAATATTATGTCTCAACAACACATGATGTGCTGATATATTGCTGAGCAGAACCTATGGTCATAGAAACTGTGTCTGTCTGCAGTGACATAGAACACAGCACAAGTCCCTAAGTCACTCCTGGAAAGGATGGCTCACATATGACCACTACTGAAGTGTGTGTTGCACAGTACTGACTGTGACACTGCTAGGCCACACCCAGTGCAGATCATACCGTCAGTAACTCTGCTATGTCCATGCCTGACTTGTGCCTCTTTTTTCAATGCCAATGTCTCCAATCCATATAACATAGCTGGTCTGACTACCCTGTTGTAGACCTTCCCTATCACTCTTAATGCTACTTGTCTGTCACAAATCACACATGACACTCTTCCCCACCACCCACATCCTGCCTGTACTCATGTCTTCACCTCTCCCCCACACTCCCCATTACTCTGAACTGTTATTCCCAAGTATTTACACCTATCCACCTTTGAAAAGTGTAATCCCTGCACCCTCACCATTCCTACATCCTCCCTCCCATTCACACACATATATTCCATCTTAGTCCTGCTGACCATCATTGCTCCCCTCTCTAGACCATACCTCCACCTCTCCAGGGTCTCCTCAACCTGTTCCCTACTCTCACTACAGCACAATCTAGGGGACTCCTGTCTGATCATGTCTGTCAACCTGTCCATTGCCACTACAAAGAAGAAAGGGCTCATAGCTGATCCCTGATGTACCTCCACCTCCACCTTAAACACACCTGTCACTCCCAATGTAAAACTCATTGCTGTCACACTAGCCTTGTATATATCCTGTAGCATTCTTATGGATTCCTCCGCCACTCCTGACCACCTCATACAATATGACAACTCCTCTCTAGGCATCTTGTCATATGCTGTCTCTAAGTCCACAAAGACACAATGCAGCTATGTCCGACTTTCTCTGTATGCCCCCATCAACACTCTCAGAGCAAACATTGCATCTGTACTGCTCTATCCTGGCATGAAACCATACTGCTGATCAGTAATCCTCACCCCCCTTCTTAGTCTAGCTTCCACCACCCTTTACCATTACCTCATGCTGTGACTGATCAGTGTTATCCCTCTGTAGTTACTACAGATCTGCACACCACCCTTATTCTCATAATCAGTACCCAAACACATTTTATCCACTCCTCACGCATCCTCTCACTTTCCTAGATTACAGGAAACAATCCAGTTAAAAAGATCACTGCCATTTGTCCTAAACACACCCATGCTTCCACAGGTATGTCATCTGGACCAATAGCCTTTCCATTCTTAAACCTCTTCATAGCTATCCTTACTTCCCCTTTGATAATCTGTTGCACATCCTGATTCACCATACCCACATCATCCAACCTTCTCACTCTCTCATTCTCTTCATTCAACAGCCCATCAAAGTACTGTTTCCACCTGCTCGACACACTCTCCTCACTAGTGAGTTCACTTCCACCATTATCCTTTCTCAGCCTTATCTCCTGCACATCCTTCCTAGCTACATGCCTCTGTCAAGCCAATTGGCACAGGTCCTATTCTCCATCCATGGTGTCCAACCTTGCATACAACCCTTCAGATGCCCCATCCTCAGCCTTTGCCACCACTCTCTTTGCCATGCACCCCATCTCCCTATACATCTGTCTAATTTTTCATCTGTCTGACGATCCCACTTCTCCTTGGCCAACCTCTTTCTCTGTATATTCCCCTGTACTTCCTCATGCCACCACCAGGTCTCCTTGTTCTCCTTCCTCCGTGCAGATGTCACACCAAGCCCTATTCTACTCATCTCCTTTACTAGTTTGGATGTAGTTACCCATATATTTGGGTTCCCTATTATTTAAGTAAACGTTCAATATTGTGAATGTCACTTTATCAACACCTAAATGTTGAAAAGGCCACATCCTGAAGACACGGAACAGCAAATTTTTTCCTAGGTAAAAAAATGACTGGGCCGTTTTCGGGACTTTGCCATTTCTTCTACTGTTGTGCGATCTCGGAGTTGGTATATTTACGTGGCGGGGGGATATGAAGGTTAGCTGTCAATATAGCAGCGTTCAAAATATTGAACATTCGCTTATTTAATAGGGAAGCGATATTTGCTAACTCTTCACTGCCACCCACTGCCTGCTTGAACTCTTCCCTGAACTCAGCCTCACAATCACCCTTTTTCAGTATCCACCATTTGATCCATAGTGCTGCCCTCACACTCCTCCCCCTCTTCTTGATCACCAACATCATCCCACAGACCAACCTTCCATGCTGCCTAACTACACATTCCCCTGTCACCACTTTCCAGTTACCAATCCCCTTCAAAAAGGCCCACCTGCATAGGAGATAATCCAACTGTGTGGATTTTCCTCCACTCTAGTATGGCACCCTATGCCCATCAGTCTTGTAAAACTATATATTCACCACACCCATATCCAACATCTGTTGTAAACCCCACTACCATCTCACCTTCTGCATTCCTTTGCTTAACACTGTATCTACGCATCACTTCTGCATCTTCTCTGTCACCTTCACCAACATGCCCATTGAAATCTGCTCCAATCACCACTCACTCACCTGTGGGTACACGGATCACCACTTCATCCAACCACACCAAAGTACGTCTGTCTCATTCATCACACATGCAATTAGCGGAGCATGTGCACTAACAACTGTCAGCATTACACCATCAATTCCCAGCCTCCTGAACATCACTCTACTGGACACTCTTATTACCTCCACAAACACTCTTGGCATAATGTTCCTTCAGGTTAACTCCTACACCAGTTCCCCTCCCATACACTCCATGATAGAACTATTTGTACCCAACTCTGATACACGCAGCTGTACACCATTGCCATCTGGTCTCTGGCACACTCAATATATCCACCTTTCCTCTGTCCAGCATATCAGCTAGCAATGTCCCCATACCAGTCATACTCACAGCATTAACAGTTCCTACTCTCACTACCACACAACTAGCCTTTCACCTCTCTGCCTGCCATATGAGCATCAGACATCCTCCAGAGTATGTCTGTGAATGCAAAGGCTACTGCACTATCAAATGACATATGTGTGTTACAGCAAAATGAAGAAAGTGTGACTAATTGTGGTCCATAGCCCACCATGTATGTGCTTTCTCCTAAAGATGTCCTGCCCTAACAGGCTGACATGACTGAACGAGCAACAAGACTGTCATTACAGTGTGCCATACTGACATAGAACAGAAAGTTATAGCAGGTGTTATTTGTGCATATGTATGTATGGATAGGTGTAAATGGCTGACTCATAACAACTGACATGGGATGCAAAATGTCAAGTAAATAAGCTGTACATGTTGTACAGTGTGTAACCTTAGTTTCTGTACATCCAACAGAGTTACACTTCTACAACTATTGGCTATGTTATTGGCCTGACACAGACATGAGTAGTATAATAAGCATGAGTATCACATTGAAATTGTAGAGGTGGCCAGCTGTGTTCTGACCCTGTGCCCATGCCTACTACAAGCAGATATATGACTGCCTGCATAGCTATATGGCCTCAGCAATACCTTACTTGTAAAACCTGTCTTCACCAAAGTAGAGAAAACCCCTTTGCTGGACAGCAACAATGCACAGAGCATATAATGTGATACCGGTTGTACAAGGCAAAGTAGGATTAGGCACCAACTGGGCGGCATGTCAACCTTTGTCTGAACAACCATATTAGGTCATGGGTGGATTACTGTAAGGCTAACTATGAGTACAAATTGGACACATCCACTAAGGGCAATTACAAGGCCATCTTCACATATGTCTGCAGTCTCAGAGGCACCAACTCAACCCACTCTGTAATGGTGGTCAATCACAGCACATACACACAACATAGCTACAGCCAACCTGCTGCAGACAGGTTTAGGGCAAACAGCACCCCCCCACCCCCCCCGGATCACCATCAGTATAGGTGAAAATGCACAACACACACACACACCCTTCCCCTCATCATCATGTATCAGGTGCAAACTGCCTAATCAAAGTTAATAAAAGCAAGTCTCCTTGGGGTCTGATAACATTCTTGTCTGCATCCTACATGAACCCAGGCATATGCTCCATTACACACTGCATGCAAGCAAAGCCTGAGCACCATTGACATCCCATCTGCAAGGATCACAGCCACTGTCATCCTTCTACACAAACGTGAATGATGAATGTTGGTTTATGGAATGTACTAGCCCTCACTGGGGGGAACATGACACATCATAACCAGGAGTACAATGCATGTTCATACAGTGCTGCTAGGTACAAGGGTATGATGTGTTTGTAAGTAGTGGCTAATGATAGTCCATATGCATGTGCTGGCTCTGTAAAGAACTCTGGGCAATGTCTGAGGTCCTGTGATGTGCTTTGCTGTGTATGTCTTCCAGGTGACATGCAGCTGTAGCCACCTAACACAGATGTGGAGACAGCAGCCATCACAGAATCTGTAATCTTAAACTATGTCATCCTTTATGGCTGTAGCCAGCAAAATCTGCAGGAGCAGACTGCCCTGTTGGATGAGATTGTCCACAGAGTGAACATGTTGAGCCACCATGAACGCTCATACGATCAAGTCAGGCATAGAGCAACAGACCTGATATGTCATGCCTGGCAAAGGGCTGCTGCTGTAGCAAGGAAGTGTACTGCCACCGTTGGGGGGCCAGCCGCACAAGCCCCACATACGGCAACAGAGGAGCTCCTTGCCAACCTTGGGGTAGCCCACACACAAACTCAATCACATGAAACAGCAGTTGTGTAGGTGGGTGGCACCCAGGCAAACAGCAAGGAGCATCTAGGTAAGGCCAAAGTGCACATCAATGTAATGAGGTAGCATTTAAATTGTCTTCTACAGAGTTAACCAAAACCAACACAATCCTGGCACTCAAAAGAGGTGGAAATGAATTTCTTTACCACAGAGAAATGTGGAACCAACAGCTTTATTGCATAAACGCAATTACACCACAATAGCATTTTCATCTTCTGTTATACTTCCTCAGATGCAAAACAAACTTACCAAGCTGTGTCTTCCTTTTATACCACCCATAGTGCATGCAATTATTTAATCAACCAATAAAATCAATACTTTTAAATCATTCCTTTCCTTAAAATGAAATACAATGCATTTAAAAATTCATGTTGACAAATATGTACTAATACAACCTAATCTGTTACATTTGCACTTAATACAAAATGTGCACACCAACGAGTAAAATTCATGTGTATATTAAATATAAAATGCATAAATATGTATAATATATAAACAAATAAATAAGTAAATATATACATATATAAAAATGTGTGTTGAAATGTATGAAAAATGTATGTTGTATATGCTGAAATAAACATCCTAAATGTGTCACTAAATATTCAAAACTTTAACCTGTTATTTTCACTGGTTAAAATATTTTCCATACAATTTATTCATAATTTAGCAGCTCTCATCTTTAAAATTGGTACTATGGATAGATGTTCATTAATTCCTGGCTGCTTATTAGCCTCCAACACCAACTGCCAAAAAAGTTCCCTCAAGTCTATTCTTGTTTCCCATGCACCACCCCTAGGGTCAGGGACTATCTTTTCCAAAACAAAAAAATGTCCACTTGGAATTTTTACAGTCCAATGTGTGCTTGTATAATGCATTATTATGATCCTGTGTCCTTACAGCATTCATATGTTCATACACCCTCCTCTTTAGTTTACGTGTGGTCTTGCCCACATAAAATGCCCCAGTTACGGCAACAGAGGAGCTCCTTGCCAACCTTGCGATTAGCCCCCACACAAACTCAATCACGCAAAACAGCAGTTGTGTAGGTGGGTGGCACCCAGGCAATAGGCAAGGAGCATCCACGTAAGGCCAAAGTGCACATCAATGTAATGAGGTAGCATTTAAACTGTCTTCTGCAGAGTTTCTACATGCGTATGTCAGTGCAAAATGGATTGGTGGGTGGGGTGTAGTAATGCACACAAGTGCACATCTAATGTGAAGGACAGCAAATTGTGTAATATCATAGTGTGTACTGTACCTGTGCAGAAATGTAGCATTCATCTTGTACAAATGCCTGATGTGAATATGCTGACAATACCTCTCCCTCACAACTACATAGGTCCCTCTGGTCTGCACATGGGACAGGAGCCTGAACCCAGCAAGTATGGGGTTTCCCTATTGTGGCTCACCAGTACCTCAGGCATGCTAACGTTAATGCATGTGACCATGCACACAACTGTTACAGTCAGCTATTTGGCAATATCTGCATGTTCACCTATGGTGTTGTTTACGGCATTGCATCATGGTGGTCATGACAGGGCCCTATCTGCAGGAGATGTCACATATCTATAGCATACCTCACAACTTGTCATTGCAGGACACCTGGACAAAGACCGATAAAATGGGGGGAAAAAGGCACAAAACTAGGGGCATATTGTAGAAATTAGTGATATACAGTGCATATAAATGGTGTACACACCTGTTAGAATGACAGGTATGTGTGATATACAAAAATGAGAGCACAATGCCAACCTTTCATGTGACCTGTAACCTGTACAATTCAATTGTAAAGCAAACAAATCTGTTAGGGGAACAATAATGACACATAACAATAGTACAACAACCTAGATGCATATGTGCACACAGGCTGAAGCTAGTACTGTGTTGAGGCTACTTTTGATATAACTACAGCAGTACATCTTATTGGGTGCACAATAGCCATCAATTACAAAGACTCTTTGATTAACAGCAACTAATGGTCATCTGTCCTATCAGGATTATCCTAGGATATACCCAGTTGCCTGCTACAGCAACAGTCATGTTTCACATAGAGTTGATAAAGCTTCTAAGGGACCACATGTTTGAGATGTATCAGACTGGAGAAGGGTACCAACACATTTCCACAGCATTGCACATACCATGGAACACAGTGCAGACAGTCATCAAAAGGTGGTTAAAATATGGTGCTACAGTGACATTGTGAAGGAGTGGACATCCCACCAAAGTATATGAGAATACAAGATCAAAACTGGCCAGGGAGGCTGCCAGGAGCCCTACAGCAACAATGAATAAATACTAGGAATCTCCAGCAAGTACTGGGTGTGTACTACATGTCACAACAACCTTCCATGGTCTCTATATTTCCTGCCTATAGGGTAGGGTTGGAAGATGGCAGAAGTTCCTCACACTAAACAATATCCAGGTCTGGTGAAAGTCTGCAAACAATATATCACGTCACCAAAAAGCAAGTAGGAAACTGTTATGGTAATATGGGATCACGGTTGTACTCTTTGGTCACAAGTCTGACAGGTGTGTTTGGCGCAGTATCACCACTTCACATCACCACAACAACACCACCCCCATGGTAAAGCATGGTGATGGCAGTGTCCTGCTTTGGGAGTTGCTGTTCACAAGCTAGAACTAGGGCTGTAGCCAAGTTAGAGGGGATTATGAACAGTTCCAAACACTGGTCCCTTGTGGCTCCAAAACATTCTGGTGTCTGCCACATAGCTGTGGATGGTGAGGAATTCCACCTTTCCAGACAACAATGGCCCAAACCATACATCCATATCAACAAAAGGATGTCTTCACCAGAACACATGCAACGTTCTGCACTGGCCGAGTCAGAGCCCACACCTACATCCAATCGAATATATGCAGAGCGACCTGAAGAGGGCAGTACACAGAAGATGCTCTTGCAATATCTGACATAGCTGGAGGTGTTTTGCAAGGGAGAGTGTGCAAACATTGGCAAGTCAAGATGTGCAATGCTGATAGACACCTTCCCAAGAGGACTGCATGCTGTGATTAAATCTAAAGTTGCTTTAACAGAGCATTAATTTAAGGGTGAGCACACTCATGCAACCAGCCTATTGCACCTATTTTAGTTACCAGATGTTACCTGTAACTGATGTGTATGTTCTTCAGTTGGATTGCACAGGTTGTATGTCATTATGAAATGATGGCAATGTTATGACATGATTTCTTTGGTCTCATGTGATATATCACAAAAACCTGGTATGTTAACAGATGTGTGTACACTTACTATATCCACTGAAAGTTTGGGAAGTTGTTCGAGTAATCGACTTTGTTTTAAAATACATGTACTGCAGGTTATACAGTCTGCACCTCCAGCTAGGACATTACTAAGTGGCACCAATCCACAGGCCAACTCAGTAATGTATCAGACAAACACAGGAGTTATGAGGAACAGACCAAACATATGAGCCACACATGTAGACATTTAGCAAAACCCTGGACAGTTGTGGGGTATGTTCTGTAGGAGTTGCCACAGTGCTATACAGGTGAGCAGTAATCATTTAGTGTGCTAAGTCAAGGGCCATCACCTACTAACACCACACACGTATCCCAGAGGTGTATATTAGTAGTAATGGTAATTGGAAAGGGGTGCACTGCATGATGCTGAGGGTCCATCCAGAGTGTGTATGTTATTGTCTGACTGTGTGTCGTGAATGCCCCCAGTTGGCTAATGTGAGGTCTGTGTAATGTCTTTGAGGTACCTGTATGTGTGTGGGTGTGTGTGTGTATATGTATGTGTGTGTGCGTGTGCGCGTGTGTGTGTGTGTGTGTGTGTGTGTGTGTGTGTGTGTGTGTGTGTGTGTGTGTGTGTGTGTCAGCAAATTTTATAGTGCCAGTAGTAATTTACATATGCTGTTTTTGCCTCACAGGTGGACAAGGTGGCTGCAGTCCCTCCTGCTCTGATTCTGATGTCAGTCTTTGTGCAGACTCTGACCATGATGATACTCATATTGAGGCACAGGTGGGGCTGTCAGGGGTTGAAACTGTGCCATTGGTTGACATCCCACTATTGCCAAGCCCATCCCCGCACACAGTCACAATCCCACACATACCCCATTACCAGTGACCACAGATAATGGACAGTTGGTGGGTGGTGGCATGGAACAGACTACTGTGGTGGCTATGGCAAGTCATGGTGCAGGCATTAGCCATAGCCAGAGCGCTGGCTAGTTCCCACACAGGCAGATGGGCAGGGGTGCTCAGAGGAGGATTGCAACTTGTCATGCCCGTGTTGCAAGTGCCATGGCAGCAGTAAGCAGATGCATGTTTCAGTCTGTCATGGGGGCAAAGGCATGTAATGAACATAATAACACACATATACGCAGGGTCGTAGATGAGCACTTCCCTGGTGTCTGTGGCAATATGAACTCACTGCAGCCATCTGTGAGCATACAGGGGTCATGGATAGATTGTGGAGGGAGACCTTGGCACTCCTTGACCATGGAGGCTATAGAGCAGCACCACGATCAGCTGAGGGTCTACATGGCAGTGTACCATCACATTCCCATATTGGCAGTACCACCAGCACTACTGAAAGGGGTATGCTGTCCATGCCATGATGAAGCAGGCCATGGGCAAATGATCCTGGCCTGTCCCAACAAGGATTCAGATCCAGCAGGCAGTAGTCACCAGCAGGGAGTACTACTGCATCTGGGCTCAACCCTGATGATGCCAGTGATACCCACGGCAGGCCCAGTTCCCAAGTCCATGGCCAGAGATGGTGAAATGTACACCCTGCCATGTATGGCCCACAGCTGTCCAAAATACCCCTATGTAGGGTGCCCACATGGCGCGACTGTGTGAATACAAACACACACACATAGCCATCAGAAATGTCACCTACACACACACACACACACACACACACACACACACACACACACACACACACACACACACACACACACACCACACCCCTGTACTGTCCATTTAATGAACACCCCCCAAACACACACACATGAGGTCAACCATGTGGCCCAGCCTAGGCTTCTGCCAAACCCACATGGCACCTTGTGCATATGGTAGCTGTGCCACATCCATGCCATCCATACCATCGATGCAGGGACATGCTTATATGGGTCTGATGCACAGCGTGACTTTAGTAGAGTATAGTTATTTAATGCTGTGTAAGGCGCTGTCATCTGGAATTTGTAATGGGTACACATCAGAGTGTGTGTGTACTTTTTCAGCCATGATGCATTATTGGTGTTTGTAACACTAAACAAATGTGTTCTCACATGCTGTACTCTGTGTTCCAGGTGTCTGTGTGTCAGCAGGATGTGGACCTGCAGACATCACCAACAATGGGTATGGCAGTGCAGTAACACATCGACCACGTCATTGCTGGGGTACAAATGTATCTGCACACATTTCCCTGGTCTGTGTAACAGTTCTTGCATGTGTCTCACAGCTTATAGGGCTGAGGGGTTGGAGTCTATATCACTTCAACGAGACGTCTGACGTTCAAACACCATATGTTCAAACTTCTAACCTTGAAGTGCAAAAACATCGAAGTCTTAGAACAGCGATTTTTTTCCCAGTGAAAAAAAAAATCGCTGTTCCAAGAAACACACACACAACACAAGCACACCATAAAAAACAGCAATCCACACACATACACTTAAAATCCTACATCTAACCCTACACTAAACTGTACATACACTACTATCTATCCACTTACCTTAACCCAAACCCTAATCCTAAGGTCCTTCACTATCGCACACTCACCTGACCCACACCCTAACCCTAACTCACCCTCCCGCCCTGACCCTAAAGTCTGTCACTATCGCACACTCACCAACCGCGCCCTAACCCTAACTCACCTATCCCGCTCTAACCCTAAAGTCTGTAACTATCGCACACACACCTCACCTGCGCACTAACCTTCACTCACCTAACCCGTGCCCTAACCTTAACATCCGCACACTTACCTGAACCATAACTTTCCACCACAGTGCTAACTATAGCAAAGCCACAGAAATGGCCCACTGAATTCTTTCCCTGGGAAAGAATTCAGTGTTCCGCGGCTTTGCTATAATCAGTTTTCGGATGTCACAGTTCAAACATATGGTGTTCGAACTGCTGACGTTTCAATGAACTGATAGAAACCCAAGAGGTTGTATCTCAGTCTATGGTGGTTGACATCAGCTCTGGTATAGTGGACATTGGTAAGTGTGGTGGGTGGAACACACCTCAGATTGCTAATGCCCTCAACCCCAGAGGATATTGTGTCGACCAAACACACAGAGAATAATGTTCACACACACATACGCACACGCACACACACACACACACACACACACACACACACACACACACACACACACACACACACACACACACACACACACACACACACACACACACACACACACACACACACACACACATATGCACGCACAGAATCACAGATGCCAGTATTGTGTTAGGAACCCTTACCCATCAAGTTCTGGTACCACACTATTATGTGTTTATTGCAGGTGGCACAGGACTACTAGTGTGATGACTGTTACAAGGTACCTATAAGGTGAATAACATCACGTGGTCTTGTGGGGTATGGGAATGGTGACTGTACTGGGTGTGAGAGTACTCATAATAGTGTTGCATACAAGTCTACACACTCACAACCACTGTTATACACACCACTGTACACAAACACACTTGCTACTACTGACATTAGCAGACCAACCTACCTTGTTATTCATACCATACTATTCCATACTGTTGCACAGGGCTTATAGGGCTGAAGAGTGTCTACAGATACCATTTTGGTTGATGTGAACAGTGGACTTCATAGAGTAGACTTAGGAATGTGTACTGTGTGTACCATGGCATAAAATATGAATCCATGCCCATCCAATGGATGTCGTTCGCACACAAACACAAGATACAATTCTCTCACACACATTTGCCAGGACTGAGATTAGAACCCCTATCTATCTATTTGTTGTTGCTACATTGTTACGCATTTATCACACGTGCCACAGAGGTTATGGGGTGATACTTGTCCAAAGGTGCTTCTAAGGCGAAGGACATCACCAGGCCTTGCAAATTATGATAATGGGTGATGTACTGGGTGAGACAGGCCACAAAATACTGTAACCTACACATATACACACTTACACATAATAATATACACACATATTTGCCAGAACTCATATTAGAACCCCTAGCTATGTGGTTATTGGTATTAGAGTGTAATGCAGTTGCCACACACACCACAGTGCTTGTAGGTTTTGGAGTGTCCCAAGGTACCTATATAGTGAATAGCATCTACAGCACTTGTAAGGTATGGCAATGGTAGTTGTACTGGGTGAGACAGGCCACCAACTGCTTTCACCCACATGTTTACACACTCACAAACACTTTCAGGCACACAAATGCACACACACACACATTTGACAGTACTGAGATCCATGGGTTCAAAGAGTCAAAGGTGTGTACGTGGCAAATGGCAATGGAGACTTTACAAGGCTATCCAATGGGAATACACTGGCATCATGCCACCTGACAATACTCCCCAGTGTATCCATTGAGCACAGTCACTGGCGTGATCCTGAGAGTGGGTATTCTATTCCCCATCCACTCCTCCTGATTTCTCTTGAAGAGGGCCAGTGATGTGTTCAGCTTGACATGTATGTGATGTCTATTCCATAGGGTGGCCAGTCTCCGGGTTGTGAACCTGTTCCTCCAGTATGCTGATTGTGAGGATGGGGCTGAGGTATCTAGGGCATGTTGTGTGGACAGATTGGTTTCCTCAGTTGTAGCATTCCTGACAGAGTTGGGTCAGACATGTTTGTGTATGTCAGGCAGAGATTGCACCTAAGTAGCCAATATGAGACAGAGATTCATTGCAGTTGTTGGAGTCTGTTCGTATGGGGCTAGTGTGTAGTACCTAAGATTCTCTTTGCGAGATACATTTGCAGCATCTCCTGTTGTTGCAGGTGTCCAGTGGGGTACATGGCAAATGGGCCATAGTGTACATTGATTGGCCTACTGAGGGAAGTGTACAGGGAAACACTGTCCTTTTACTTCCCAGATTCAACACACTGAGTCAGGAAAAGAGACACATAGAAGGACTTTTGGAAGACAGTGGCACTGTGGTGGTCACCATAGAGCTCACTCTCAACCTATGTTCCCAGTTCCATTATACTAACATCACTGTTCAGTGGACTACCATCAATGTATTTCTTTATGGGAACCATGTCATACCCAAAGGGGGTGGTGGCACATCATCTGGCATTGAGCTTATGTCCAGATTTCTGACAACAGTCATAGGTCTCAGAGAGGCCTTTGCGAAGGATGTCAACCTCACGTGGGGGGTAATAATAGCACTCACCTTGTAGTCATCTGCAAACATTGTCAGCCAGGGTGCCTTTGTATTGGGCTGGTCCTCAGAGGTGTGGATCCAAAACATGAGGGAACCCAGGTCCACAACCTGTGGGACTCCACTCATGACTGTTCAGCAGTCTGACATGGAGTCCACTGCTTTCACACTGTGGGTTCTATCTGTGAGCCACTTTGCAGGCCACCTACTGATGTAGGGGGTGGCTGCCTAACTGAGTGCGTTTGTGTATGATTCCTGAGTGGGGAGTGATATCCAAGGATTAGATGGCTAGTCTATCTTGTTATCTATTCCATACTGTCACATAGTTATTGCACATGGCACAATGCTTATAGGGCTACAGAGTGTCTACAGGTTCCTCTACAGTGGATGACATTTGTGGGCCTTGTAATGTGGACACTGGGACATGTACTGGGTGGGCAACAACAAAAAGTAGCAAAATCCACTCCCCAATGGATATGGTTCTCACACAAACACAACAACCCTCCCCAGACAGGATACTGTTTACACAGACACACTTGCCCAGACTGAGATTAGAACCCCTAGCTATCTATTTATTGCTATGACAGTATTACGCATTTATTGTGCATGCTACAGAGCTTACAGGTTGATGGTTGTCCAAAGGTACTTCTAAGGTGAGGAACATCACCAGCCCTTGTAAAGTATGGCGATGGGTGATATACTGGGTGAGAGAGGCCACAAAATACTTTAAACTACACATAAACACACTTACATTTGCTAGAACTCCTACCTTACTAGTTATTTGCACTATAGCATTACTCAGTTATCGAACACACCACAGAGCTTATGCGGCTGAGGCTTGATGAAAGGGACCTATAACATAAAGGATATCTGCAAGACTGCTAAAGTAGGGAAGGGGAAGTGTGCAGGGTTTAAATTAACCCAGAAGCTTTAACTTGTAAACACCCACACACTTTTATAATTGCTAGGACTGAGATTAGAGCTCCTACATAACTAGCTATTTGTACTATAGCGTTACACAGTTATCACATGTGCCACAGAGCTTATGGGGCTGAAGCCTGATGAAAGGGACTTCTAAGGTGACTGATATCCCCTTAGAGGAAGCAGTAGCATACTTTAACAACAAATTCCTTGAGATCCTTGATTTGCATGCACCTGTTCATTCAAAGAGAACCAAGGCAAAAACTGCACCATGGCTTTCTATAGCGTCTAAACTCAAAATTACCCTTAGAAACAAAGCATGGGCTTTATGGCATTCTTCTAAAGACCCTCAAGATCACATTAAATACAGGCAATCCAGGAATGAAACCAAAAAATCAATTTTACAAGACAAAAAACAATACTACTGTAATTTACAGACAGTAAATCAAAATAACCCTCATAAGTTTTGGGCAGGTTTAAATAATCTACTACATCCTGGACAAACTTCTACCCCAATCCCTGCTGCTACTACTGATAAAACCCCTGAAGATGTTTCTGATAGTTTTAACCAATTCTTTACTGAGACAATTCAAGCCCTAGCTAGCCAACTACCTCCTAGTTCCCCTGGTCCTGAAAGTAGCACCCCTAGAAACCTACTTGCGTTCAGCTTCCAACCAGTCGCCACTTCACTTATCCGTACCTTGATCAAAAAATTAAAACCCACTACACTTTCTGCTGATCAACTCCCTGCCGAGTACCTACAAAAATCAGCTGATACTATTGCTTACCCCGTCTCAATACTAATCAATCGAACCATAGTAGAAGCTAAAATTCCCAACATCTGGAAAATATCCTATGTAATCACACTTCACAAAGGAGGCAGCTCTACTGAATTCTCCAATTATAGGCCAATAGCTATACTCTCTCCACTTGCAAAGATTATGGAAAAATGTATTCATAGACAATTCATGCACCACCTAATCCAAAATCGCCTTATGGCAGACACTCAGCATGGCTTCCGTCCTCATCACAGCACTACTTCAGCCCTCCTAGCCTTTACTAACACCATAAACCATAATTGCAACAATAATTATATATCCTCAGCCCTCTTTTTGGATCTTTCCAAGGCATTCGATATGGTTGATCACCAACTTTTAATCCACACCCTGCAAACATTCTGTCTAGATACTGGAGCCCTCCAGTGGTTTCAATCCTACCTGAATGGTCGACAGCAGGCTGTCCTCTGGCAGAACAAATTCTCTAACCTTCTACCTAACACCCTCAGAGTACCACAAGGCTCTATACTAGGGCCTTTGCTGTTCTCCATCTTCATTAACGACCTTTATACAGTCATCCCAAAAGTCAGCTGTATCCAATATGCTGATGACTCTATTCTAATTTGCTCAGCCACATCTCCAGTAGAGTTATGGTCAGCTACCCAGACCACCTTTAATACAATAGAAAACTGGCTTTCTGAACATTGTCTGATCCTAAATCCCAAAAAAACTAAAATGATGTTATTTTCACCAACATGTAGGTCTACTGCTTTCACCTTTACCATAAAATCAAATGATGGCACAATAATCTCCCCTGACCCATCTACAAAACTATTAGGTGTCATAGGTTCATAGGTTCATAGGTTCATACTAGACTATTTTCCCTAGGGCATTTATAAGCCTAGCCAGAGTTGTGTGGCTTTCACCACCCCTTAGGTTGAAGAATACTATACCCATTAGTTTGCCGTGCCTCTGTCCAGCAGAGATACAGAGATGATCCCCGGGGTAAACCTACGATCTCCCATCCACTGGTCAAGATTCCTCTTGAACAGAGCCAGCGAGGTGCTCTGTCTCACATGGACCGGGATTCTGTTCCACAGCATAGGGAGTCTCTGGGTGATGAATCTGTCCCTCCAGCACGTCCTATTTATATCCGTGTTGAGGTTTAAGTCTCTTGCTCTTGTGGCTCTGGTGGATTTGGATTTTTGAGGTGGAGCATGTCCATTAATTCGGGTTGGACATGGCCTTGTATGTCAGGCACAGGTCACCTCTGAGCAGACGGTATGCACTGAATAGAGCTGGAGTTTCTTCAGTCGGGCAGCATATGGCATATTTTTGAGCCCCTTTATCCTTTTGGTGAGGAACTTTTGGGGTCTTTCCAATTGCTGCAGGTGTCGGGTAAGATACATTCTGAATGGGGCATTGTACTCAATCATTGGTCTGATAAGTGAAGAGTACAGGGGAACAATGACCTCCCTTGATCTGGATGTGAATGCCTTCATAATCAGGTGGGCAATGTAGAAGGTCCTCCTAACCACTTTGGCAATGTGAGTGCCAAAAGAAAGGTTACTGTCAACTTGGGTCCCCAGGTCCCTGATAACCTCTTCTGTGCTTAATGGATTGCCACCTATGTGGTAACTTGGGGTTACCTTGTTTTTACCAAAGGGTATGACTATACATTTTTTGGTGTTTAGCTTAAGGCCATGGCTCTGGCACCAGTTATCCATTTCTATGAGACCTCTCTGAAGGATATCTGTGTCTGATGGATTTTCAACTATGGCGCCCAGTTTGCAGTCATCTGCAAACTTTGTCAGCCACAATCCTCCTATGTTTGCCTGCACTTTTGAAAAGTAGATGCCGAACAAGAGGGGGCCCAGGATTGAGCCCTGTGGGACACCGCCAGACCGGCTTGGAGTCTGACATGGCACCAGCAACTCTAACCCTGTGGGTTCTGTCCTTGAGCCAGTTTGCAACCCATCTTGTGACATATAGGTTTACATTTAAGCTGGTGAGCTTTTCTATGATACCTGAGTGGGGTATTGTGTCGAAAGCTTTTGCAAGGTCAAGGTAGGCTGTGTGAACTGCCTTACCCTCATCAATGGCCTTGGTGACTGTTTCAAAAAAGTCGACCAAGTTCAAGAGGCATGATCTGCCCTTGATAAAGCCGAATTGGGTAGGATCCAATGTCTGTAGGTCCCCTATGTCTTTATTTATGAGTTCCATTATGATCCTCTCCATAGCTTTGCAGACCAGGCTTGTTAAGCTTATGGGGCAGTAATTACCATTGTCCGCAGAAGCACCGCCTTTGTGGAGTGGGACCACAGTTGCCGTACACCACTCTTTGGGTACGTATCCTGTGGTAAGGCTAAGATTAAACAGCAGCCTTATGTGTGGGTTTAGTTCCTCATTGAGTTCATGTAGCACACAGCCGGGGACACCATCCGGTCCCATTGATGCTGTGTTTTTAGCTTTAGAGAGAGCAGCTCTCACCTGGGCATTTGAAATGATTGGGAGGCTACACTCTGCTGGGATAGATATTTCTCCTTTTGGGGGGGAGGGAGGGGAGAAATTTTCACTGAACCTGTCTGCCAGTATGTTTGTCTGTGGGTTCAGTGATTTTTGTATCATTTTGGACTAATTCTGAGCATATCTGGGAGTTTCCACCCAGATTTCTAACATAGCTAAAGAAGGCCTTATGATTGTCTTTTGAGTCCTTGGCGATTTTTCTCTCAAAGTTGGCCTTGGATGATTTTATGAGTGATCTTAGTTTTTTACTAGTATTGATCAGAGATGCCTTCCCTTTTAGGGATTTTGCTCTATCTTGTAGTAGCTTTCTCCTCTTGTTGTAAAGTTTGTTTATGGCTGGGGTCCACCAGATCGGGCGCTTGCCTTTGGTGGAAAGGGTCTTGATTTTATTTGGGATTGCTTGATCCATGCAATCCTGGAGGTGCTCATAGAAAGCATTTGTAAGGGATTCAGCAGCATGGGTTGTGATTTCCAATGGCTCACGGGCCTTGAAGGATACCACACCAGTCTTAAGAAGTGTGAAGTTGGCTTTTGAGAAGTTCTTCACTGTGGTCTTTTTTGTTGGGGGTGGGGGCGGGATGTGGATCTCCAGTGAGATTAGTTTATGGTCTGATCTCACCAATGAGGGATATACTTCCGGTGTGGAGCATTTTGTCCCCATGTTTGTGATGATCAGGTCTAGTATATTTTCACCTCTTGTGGGAATGGTGACAAGTTGTTCCATTGCATTTGAGTTTATGAACTCCAGGAACCTTTGGGCTAGGGTATTGGGGCTTGAGTAATGTTCCCAGTCTATGTTTGGGTAGTTGAAGTCACCCAATATGATGGTGCTTGGAGAGACATTTATACTCCAGTGTCTTCAGGAAGGCTGTGTGGGGTTCCTGAGTTTGAGAGGGTGGCCTGTAACATGCTACAAACTGTAGAGCAGTTTTGCCTATAGTTAATTGCACCTGAATGGTCTCTGATGCTTCGTGAGTTGCCACCAGCCTGGAGGTTTGGGTATCCTTGATGAATATGGATACACCCCCTCCTTTTGTGGTACGGTCCGGGTTTTGGGGCCGGAACGCATGATATGAGGTAAAACCTGATAGTGCCAGGGTTCTCTCAGGAGCCTTGAACCAGGTTTCAGTCACAGCACAGACATCGATGTTCTCCATACTGAGGAGGGCTTCGAGGGCTTGCATCTTGAGATTTAGACTTCTGGCATTAAGCAGTAGACAATAATCTCAAATTTGACCTACATGTTAACTAAACTATCAAAACCATCAATAAAAAACTAGGGTCACTTTACAGAATAAAAGCCTTCCTAACCCCTCCAGCTAAAATTGCCATAGCTCGCTCTCACCTTCTTTCAACCCTTCTGTATTCATCCCCTCTACTCTCGAATTTGAACAAGACTGTCCTTAACAAACTCTCAATTTGCTACAACCACATTGCCAGGTTTGTCACTGGGCTGCCTTTTAGGACACATCATTGCATCAATCTAAATCAGCTTGGTTGGCTTGAACTACCTAGCCTAATCCAGTATAACCAACTGATTATGGCCTATAAAATCCTCTATAATCCGGACAATACTCCTGCACTTAAAAATATTATCACCCCTATAACAATCCTAGACCGCTTCGATCCTCTAACAAACTACTAATTCAGACTAGCAAAATTAATAATACAGCCGGTGATTCTCTCTTTGCAAACTCTGTAAGTAGATCCTGGAACTCACTTCCAGCTGATATTAGCTTACTTTCCACCTTAGGTCAATTTAAAACTAGACTCAAACAACATTTGTCACTTAACTGGCTATGTCAATGTATCAAGCCTGGCTAACTCGAATGTGTAAAAATCTGTTAACCAGTTTACTGTGTAATTTAATTTAATCCTGACTTGTGCTCAGGACTAACTTTAACCTGTGGAACTTGTTTAACTTGCTTACTTATGTAATCTCTGTAAATAATCTGTTTGTAATATGTAAGGCTGGTATTATGTAATGCTGTATCTGCTTACCCTTGGAGCTTTTCTCCCCGGGCCTCCGCTGAAAATGGACATGCATCCAGTCGGACTATCCTGGTCAACAAATTTAAAATAAAATAAAAAATAAATAAATATCTGCAGGTCTGCTAAAGTAAGGAAAGGGGAAGTGCACTGGTTTTGAATGGACCCAAAAGCTTTAGCTTGTAAACACACACACTTTTACATTTGCCAGGACTGAGATTAGAACTCCTAACTAACTAGTTATTTGTACTATTTATCACATGCGCCACAGAGAATATGGGGCTGAGGCCCGACGAAAGGGACTTCTAAGGTGACTGATATCTGCAGGTCTGCTAAAGCAGGGAAAGGGGAAGTGTACTGGGTTTGCATGGACTCAAAAGCTTTAACTTGGAAACACACATACACGCACACTTTTAGCAGGACTGAGATTGGAACCCCAACCTAACTAGTTATCCATACTATAATATTACACAGTTATCGCACGTGCCACAGAGCTTGTTAGGCTGAGATCTGACAAAAAGGATTTCTATGGTGATAGACATCTTCAGGACTGCTAAAGTAGGGCAATGGGAAGTGCACTGGGTGGGGAAGGCCTGTTCATTCCTAGATCCTACTGACATTTCTCTTAGTGTATGAGCATGGCCAGTGTGACCTTCTATAGTACATGTGGGACTCCATTCCTGGGATTGTTGTACTCCAGTCAAGATTGTTTTGTGCTACACCTATATCTCTCAACCTGTTAGTGCAGGATATCTGGAGGTAGCCTATCAAAATGGGAAGACAATGGGCCATACAGTGATTGTGACTATTTCTCTAGGTAATGTATGGGTTGCTAGGGTTACAGGGTTTGTTTTAGCAGACATCTGACATATATACTGTTTGACACTGTCATGTATTGTTTCAGTAGTAGGGAGCCATTATTGAATCCCCAAATGATGTGGATACTCTACAAAAGGGCCTTACAGAAACAGATGCTTGGTGCTAGAGCCATGGGCTCAAGCTCAATGCCAAGAAATGTATTGTTATCCCCTTTGGGAAAAAACATGTATCCATGAATTACCATATAGGTGGCAGTACACTAAACACAGAAAGTGTGATAAGAGACTTAGGGACACAGGTGGACAGTGGTCTCACCTTCGATAACCACATCACCACAACAGTCAGGAAATCCTTCTATGTGGCACACCTCATCACAAAGGGCTTTTCATCCAGAAAAAAGGAGGTCATTGTCCCACTGTACTCATCCCTCATTAGACCCATTATAGAATACAATGCCCCATTTGGTATGTACCTCTCAAGACATCTGCAACAACTGGAAAGGCCTCAGAAATACCTCACTAAAAGAATCACAGGCCTAAAGCAGATGCCCTACACTGACCGCCTTAAAAACCTCCAGCTATACTCTGTCGCATATCGTCTACTCAGAGGCGATCTCTGCTTAACATACAAGTCCATGTCAAACCCAGAGCTGTTGGACATGCTACACTTAAAGAAATCCCAATCCCTCAGAGCTACATGCTCCAAGGATCTAAACCTTGTCATCACAATAAACAAAACATGCTGGAGGGATAGGTTTCTGACCCAGAGACTCCCCAGACTCTGGAATAGATTGCCCATACATGTCAAGCAGAGTGCCTCTTTGGACCTCTTCAAGAGGAACCTTGACGATTGGATGGGAGAAAGGAAATTCACCCCAGGGATCACGTCAGTCACCCTGCTAGACAGGGGTCCAGGAAAGTAAATAACGTGGGAAGAAATAGCCAGGGAATTGTTATGGCTAGGCTTGTATAGGCCCTAGGGCTGATAGCCTAGTACCAACCTATGAACCTATGAACCAGTACCTCTTGACATACCTCCTCAGTTCATCACAGTAATTTACCAGAGGAATACAGGATAGATGATGCACACACCAAAATTATGGCCCAAATGCTACACATTCTTGCACAATCTAGCCTGTTGAGAGGTGTGCCTACAAGTAATTGACTGCTGGAGCTGTGGTAATGGTCCAGCACCATGGCGATATATTACAATGGTGGAATCTCTGTGCATTTCTGTTCTGGCCTGGTCTGATTTCCAATCCACGGTTAGGTAATATAAGTTAGACAGGATCCAGATGACAGGCAGAATCTGGACAGATTTGTAGGGGATTACATATGTGGGGGGGATCCGGGGTCAGATATGTTTGCCTATAGCTACCAGTACTTTACATAGGGGTCTTCTCAAAGGTCGACTGCACATGGAGGGTCTTGTGTGTGTCAGACTGTTTGGCCAGCCTAGAGGTGTGTGTGCGTGTCTCATGTATATGTATGGCCCACCTCATTTTGTTTGGATGGCCACATTTTGTGGTCAGGATGTTGCATAGGAAGAGTGATCAGGGAAGGGTGTGTTACTCCCCATGGCTGTGGGCCAGGGTTCTGTGGGTGCAGACATGTCACCATCTTCCATATTTAGGACTGCCTGTAATGAGTACATTCCCATGTTTAGACTCCTATCCTTGCATGTCAACTGTACAAAGTATCACAGAATGTCCACCAAATGAGTGTGGTTTTCAAGGAAAAGTCTTTTGCAATTCACTCAGGGTTGAAGTCAGATATTACTGAAAGCTGACATTGCAGTTTCAGATTTTGTACCCATCAGACATTCCATGCCACTACAATCATTCCATCAACTTTATAACATTATTAGAGTAGTATTTCAAAGATGTTCTTCTCTTTGGACCTTTTTTCACCCCATTATTCATGGCTTGGTCCAGATTTCTTGCTCTCTGACATTTGCAGGTTTTCTCACAGCAGGTAGCAGCATGGCCTTTCTTTGTATTTTGAACCAAAATACAAACTAAACAAAAAAAAAAAAACAATAAACCCAAGTGAAGGAGCTGGATTGGACCCACTCACCAGTGATGAACTGTTCCAAGTAAAAAGCAGTAGATATGCCAAACGTACACTTTATTAATCCAAAAAATGAATCACAAAAAATGTATTCTCAGAGATCTGATGACGTTCTTGTGTGGGTTTGTGCATTTCTGATGGGTGTCATCAGCCATGGCTCCAGTGCATAGCCAGCATCCCCCACCAGATGGCCATACGGGATGTCCCCACTGGCAAATGTCTGGTACAGCTGTGATAAATGCCTGATGTGGGAGTCGTGATAGCTAGCCAGGGCTGCCAGCACACACATTCATGATAATGCCCTGCGCATCGCACATGACCTGGGAGTTGATGGAGTGGAACCCCTTGCGGTTTAGGTAGACCCTACCCTCATCACCAGGTGGTGCTTTGATGTGGATGTGCCTGCAGTCTGTGGCACCCAGTACCTCCAGGTATTCTGCTACACGGTGGAAGAGACACATATTGTTGGTCCTCTCCTCATGGGTGCTGGGGAAGTAAATGTGGTCAGTGGTCACATGGCATCCAGGAACTGGTAGTATATACTGGATGAAGATGCCTGTGAGACCCCCATGATATCCCCAGTTGGTCTTTGGAAAGTACCTGTAGCTAGTATTCTTAAGGCTACACATACCTTGGTATCCACTGGGATGGGCTCCCCTCTGTTGGTTCTGGGTTTGAGGCGTGGCTGGCGCAGCTCATTAATTTGCTGATGTATGTCTCTGTCCACCCTGTAGCGCACTACTATCTCCAGATCATGTAGTCCCTGGTAGGTTACCCTGGATCTGAACACTCTTCTCCTCCTCCTCGGTCTGAGTTGGTTGTCAGCATTATCCTCCTCAGTGCCCTCGGCCTCTTGCACATACCGACAGATCAAAGCAACAGCAGCCCCTAACATGTTTTGTTAGCTTTTTCAGTTTAGAATTTCCCCCTGAATGTGTGCATCAGTGGTGTAGAGTTTGTGGGAAAAAACAGACTGAATATTTCCATAGTTTATAGTAGTGTGCTGGGCTGCAGCCTGTGTAATTCCCTGATTCTGATACATTCCACCTGCCAGCCATGGTATTTCTCCCTGATAGCCTTCCTTCTGCTGTTTACACTTCCCATTTCCTCCCTGTTTAAGCCCTGATGCGCACCACACATACCCGTTGTTCAATTGTAATTGTAAACAGTTCTGCTATTTCCTGTTTTTTTTTTTTTTTTTGTTTGTTTTAGGCCCAGTGCACGCTGCACAACCCATTTAGCTAAAGTAAACACTTTTAAGCAGAACTGGCCTCCCTTGGATGTGAACACGCTCTGCATTTCATGGAATAAGACAATACAGCCTCAGACACACCCCCTTCCTTAGCAGTGCTTAGCTAAGGGCAAACACAGGCCACTGAGCTCCAATGTTCTTACAGCAAACGTGACACACACCCTTTTCATGTATAAAGGTCCTAGTGGTTGCTAGCCTAGTATACATATATCAGTCTTAACATACACTACACTGTCCCTGTATTGTTTAGTTCTATTGAGTTAAGTATCCAACAGAGTATTCAGTGTACAATTCCACTTCATGGCTGCAGTCTTTGAAAATCATAGAAATCTAGCCATCTTGTTAAGCAAACACAGAATTCTCCACACTACTGCTCTATCTGTATGTCACTGTTTCTACCACATCCTGCCCATCAGCAAGAGTACTAATATAAATATATATATATATATATATATATATATATATATATATATATATATATGTATATATATATATATATATATATATATATATATATATATATATATGTGTGTGTGTGTGTGTGTGTATATGTATGCATCATTTATATCCATCACATCTTCTATTATTCTGGACTTCCACGGTGGTGCAGCGGTAGCATTGTTGCCTCACAGCAAGAGGTTCTCCCGTTCGATTCACAGCTTGGGTTGGGAGTGCCTCCTGTGTGGAGTCAGCATGTCCTCCCCGCGGTCGAGTGGGCGTTCAAAAGACATGCGTTGAATGAGCGTGCCTTCATTGAAGGTTGGGCGTCGGGCTGGCAACTCGACACCATAAAAAACAACTGCCAATCATTAGCAGACCAGAGTTCCGCTGTGGTGACCCCTAACCAGGAAAACCCGAAAGACAAACAACAACAACAGCATCTTCTATTATTCTATAATGTACATTCCTGATAAACAGCATTTTTTTCTTTGTGTAACAGATGAGGCTATCACATCACCTTCCATCCACTCATAAGAAACATATCCTCTTTCAAGCACAATATGGCTTATTGCAATACCACAGCATGAGGATGCAATTAAAGACACAATCAAAGAGTCAGTAAAATGAAATAATCTCAGTAAAAATCACTGGAGGTAAACATGCTAAAACTGTTATTTGTTTATATAGGAACCCAACAAATACATTTTAAATTTGAATTTGTTAAATGTATTTTTTTGAATCCAGCTATATTGACTGGTGAGTTATACACACCCTTGACATGCTAAGAGACATAGTCATCCCCGGAAGACAAGGAAAAGGAACTGTTAGTTTCCCTGCCCAAATCTGATGGTAACTTTGGTATCAGGCAAGGCAAAATACTTTATATTGCTATTAACCAGAAAAATGTCAGGTAGAAAAGTGAAACAATTAAAACCAAAATTGTATTATTTCTGATGAAGTGTGATACCTGTTGGATAAAAGCAGTGAATAAAGATGTTTTAACACTAGTTCTTGGGTTGTTCATTTCTGAAATGTTTCCTTCTGGTTGGCTCTTTTCATTGGTGGATTTTGGTTTAAATTCTTTGTATTGCTCTGTCTACATAAAGTATAATTATTCAGAATAATCCTTTGCAAAAACTTGGATCACCTAATAACATTAGTGCTCTTTGATGTAAGATATTGTCCCAGGACTATAAACTGACAAGATCTGGCTCTGTGAGAAAGTTTTATAGGGCCAGCTACACTGAACTTAATGACAATAGTCAAGAATTGTTAAAATGGGTTGGAGACGGGACATGTTACAGTTATCAGCTGAACAAAGCTAACATTGTTCAATAATAAATCTGAGACTGCCGTACAGAAATATGGTCTACTTGGAAGGTACAACCAGTATACTAAAAAATGTTCCATGGTGGAATCAGTGTTTAAGTGTCATAACCAGTAAAAAGAAATACCATTGATTTATTTACAGAATCTTTCTTATTTTATATATCAAAATGCATATGGATTTCAGGGCTGAGCTAAGGAAAGCCAAACATAAATACAAATACAACTTAACTAGATTTACTGTGGACAGAAGGAACACTTTTTACAAACATTTTATAAGTCTTGTGGATAGGAATATAAACATGATTGACTTCAGGGAAAATGACAACGTAGTTGTTAACCAAACGTGTTTTACCATGCAGTTTTCTAAACAGGTCTGTGCTCAGTCTGTGGCATCTATCCCAGTAGCCATATTGTCTATATTAAAATGTGCAAACATTACTTGCAGTTGTGCCTATCCTTAAATAAAATAAAAGCAGACTTTTTCTGCTGGCTTTTATGTGTTAAATGGCTATTTACATCAAGTAAAGGACAGAACACTACCTTGCCTAACATATTGCTTCCAACTTAGTTTAGAATCTGGTTTTCTGGCTAATTGTTTGAAACAGGCCTACATCATCTCAATATTCATGGATGCCAGTACTGGTGACATTATAGACCGAGTAGTTTGACAAGCACTTTTGTCAGATGAATTGAAAGGGTACTACTAAAAATAATTTCACCAGATAAGATCCTGATTAAAGAGTTTTCCAAGCACAGCCTCAGTTGTGGTTGTATCTGAGAGTCTAACTTAATGAATTTGTACACATCAGTAACTAATGTGTTAAATAACATCATCTGTGTGGATATTATCATTTTTGACTGGTGAAAGCATTTGATTCCATTTCACATACCACAATTATGTGAACTTTGATCTATTGAGGTATAAACTCTTGTATTATAAAATGGATTCATGCATGAAAGACCAGAATTCATGTGCTAAAATAAGAGCATTATTTTCCATCTATTTCAAACATGTATTGAAATGCCTGAAGGTTTTGTATTGGGCCCACTTTAGTTTAATTATTTTATGTCTGCTATACCATCATGGAACATGCTAGGATGTAAAGACTTGTTAATCACGCTAAAGTGGCAATAGTGATAACCTCTGTGAAAGATCAGGCTATACTGCATGACTGTCCAAACCAGTTATAGAAGTGGCTGACATTAACTTCATAAAATTTTACAGAAAAAATGTAGTATTATGTATTTTATATCCATGCCTCTACTCACCCACCTCTATCCTGAAACTTATTGGAGATATTCACCCTAACCCCGGACCCACACATCCACTATGCATCATGTCCAGCCCATTACTTTCCAATACTCCCAACACAATTTTCCCACCAGGTAATGAATTTAACCTCATTCTTTTCAACATCATCCTTAGAAGTATCTACAAAAAAATTCATGATATCCATGCATATCACCACTGAAGCCTGGCTAAAGCAAAACAAAAAAATAAGAAGTAAATTATTCCCCCAGGTTTCAACATGCTCAGAACAGACAGAAAATTTAAAACAGCAGGTGGTATTGCTCATATTTATGAAAACAACTTATAAATAACTCTAACCAATCCAAATATCCCCAATGTTAATAATGCTGATCTTCTGATTGCATGCCTCAAGATCAACCAAAAGAAATCCATGTGTATTTCAGCAGTATACATCCCACCAGGCAACAACAATACTACATCCAAAAATATCCTACACTGGAAAGCTGACAGCATCCCCTGGGAAACCTTCATCTTAAGTGACCTAAATATAGACTGGCAAGGCACAAACAGCAGCACCACCAAGGACTCTGTTCACCTATTTGGGTTCACCCATCTAAGCTCCACCACTAGAATCAAAAGAGCACTACTATGCAGTCCACACTGAACTGGATATTGACAGCAAACCTCATAATATAAAGTCCTTGGGTTGCTTAGCAGATACGATAAGTGACCATCTCCCAACCTATGTAAGCAAACAACATGGCTCACCCAAGCAAACTATAAACAAATACACAATTTAACTAAATTTGACAAAGACATTTATTACAGCCCCATCCCACCAACTGGAATTTACTAAGAGTAATGCCCCTAAATGAAGCAATTGCTCACTTCAATTTCACCTTCCTAAAATACTAAATAATTTAGCACCATTTAGGACAAGAAGGGCAACATCTAACACAGTGCCATGGCTGACAAAAGACACCAAACAGCTCATGTTGCAAAGAAATAAAGCATGGAAAGAATGGTATACGAATAAAACACAACATGCTTACCAAGATTTTAGATCTCTTAGAAACTGTACCAAGATCCTTGTTGAATCTGACAAGAAATCATAATACAGTAATCTACAAAAAAGCATCAGGCTGCAAAATCAGTCATCAGATTAAAAGCAACAACCTCTAATAACCTTCCCATTGAGGTCTTCAAAACACGTGCAGAAACACTAGCCTTTCTTGTCTCCATTCTGATCAACTGGTCAGTAACTGAAACTATGTTCCAGTCATCTGGACAAAATCCATTATTATTATACCCCTTCACAAAGGAAGTCATTCTCAACAAAGCTGACAAACTATAGACTTATTGCTATCCTGACACCCCTCTATAAAAATCCTTGAGAAATGTATTCATTCTCAGTTTATGAAACATATAACCAAACATAGCTTCCTCTCCAACACCCAGCACAGTTTCAGACCCAACCACAGTACCACTACTGCCTTCATCAACTTCACCAACATAGTAAGCCAATACAGAAATGATGGCAGCCTCGTTTCTTCACTTTTCCTTGACCTTTCCAAAGCATGTGACACAGTGTCCCACCAAAAGCTCCTTCTCTGAACTTGCAACACTACTTCTCACTTACCCTCACTCTCCTGGTTTCACAGTTGTTTATGGAGCTGTCAGTAGGGAACTAAACAGCAACAAAACCTTTCAGCATTTCAAACAGTTTCTGTTGGCATTCCCCAAGGGTCAGTAATCTGCCCCTTCTATTTAATATTTTCATAAATAAACTTTATACTGCTACAACACTTGCCACTCTTGTACAATACGCTGACAATTCAACCCTTATCTGCTCTGCCCCATCCATAACAAAATTACAGGAAATCACTCAAAAAATCTTTCACTGATATTGAAATGTGGAAATATGGATAAAATATTCAACTTGCTGTTTAATGCAAAAAAAAAAAAAAAAGCTTATGCTATTTACTACAAAACAATGCCATCCAGAAACACACATTTCATATTACCTCAAGTAATAACACAAAAATAGAAACAACAAGCAAAATTAAACTTCTCAGAGTCATAATAGATGCCAGCCTCAAATATGATCACCACATACATCATTCCATCAAGAAAGCTGACCAAAAACTCGGCTCTGTTTATATGGCCAAACCTGACAGATGAAGCAAGGATCACCTTGACAGAAATATCCTTTTTTCCTTCTTTATTATACGCTTCCCCTATTCTTACAAATATCAAGTATATATAAAACTATACCAGACTCCTGCTACTATAAAAATAGCTACCTTTGCAAACAATAAACCAGTCATATAAAACACACCACTGACTTGCATTAAAACAATTAAACTGGCTTGAACTGTCAAACCAGTTGAAATACAATCATTGCCCACAAACTACTGCACTCTCCAGAGAAATGCCCATCATTACAAAATACTCTACTGTACTATTCACCCACCATTAGCTGTCAAAACTCTGGAACGAAATCCCCGCACAGTTTAAACAGATAGAAAAGTTAAATAGCTTCAAAACTTTGCTTAAACAGCACCTATGCCAAAGGTGGCTTTTTCCTTCCTCCTCACCTGGCTAGCTTTACTCAGATTACTTTTATCCGACTCTTACAGCCACTTTGCTTCCCAATCTTTTGTACCTTATTACTCCTCCTCCTCATACCGCACTAATTTCCTAAACACTTCCTCTTCCTCTTCCTCTCTCCATTTATCTTCCTGCTCATTTTCATAATTTCTTCTTTCACGTCTCTTTTATCATGAAGTTTTAAGATACATTACTACCTGTCTGTAAATTATTACTAATCTCAAAAACACACCAGTTGGATTTTTACCCTACAGCTATCATGCTATAAATATATTAACTATTATTGTATTTTATTTTTCTATACAATAATTAGCTAACATATGTTAATTTCTCTTTTGTTTTTTGTGTTAAATTCTATTTTCACGTAAGAGATATTTAAAAAGCCTGTAAATAAGCTCACGTGCAGATTTTTTAACCTGCAATTATAAATGTGCATCACGTCGTTTAATTTAAATGTGGATCTTTATGAGCTTTTCTTCCCGGGTCTCCACTGAAAATAGATTTTTACCCTGTAAGACCTTTCCTGGTCAACAAAGATAGATAGAAAGATGAATAAATTAATTAAATAAATAAAATAAAAATATGTCAGTTTTATGTACATATTATTAATAGTGAATTACTACCTGTATGCTTGCAATTTAAGGATCTCAGAACAATGATAAACAATGGCCTTTGTCTTGGTCCTAAGTGCTTGAATGGTATAATGGCTGTGATGATTAAAGTGCTGGTCTGATCATGATCCAGTGAAGCTTTGTCCCAACAGGAACAATAATATTCATCATCCATTTTACATTCAACCCTGTAAGACCTTTCCTGGTCAACAAAGATAGATAGAAAGATGAATAAATTAATTAAATAAATAAAATAAAAATATGTCAGTTTTATGTACATATTATTAATAGTGAATTACTACCTGTATGCTTGCAATTTAAGGATCTCAGAACAATGATAAACAATGGCCTTTGTCTTGGTCCTAATATCAGCTTAGTAGTAAGGAAGTATTTTGGCAGTATGAAGATAACACTGAGAATGGGAAGTACCCAGGCATGTAAGGGTGCTAATTCCTAATTAAAACAAATGGGCTGGAGGGATCTTAGCCCTGGGTGACTGAAGTATGGCCAAAGCAGAGATGGGATACTTACTGCTAAGATGGAGTTCAGAGCAGGAAAAATAATGTACTAATACAAGACTTAAACCTGTTACTTAGAACCCTTTTAACTTTCATAGATATGTACAGGCCATCATACTATGTGTTCATTCTTACCAGTGAAGTGAAATCCCCGCAGATTGTGCCATTGTTTCACCCAAACACAGAACTTCATGATATGAAGTAATGCTTGAATTCCATGGATTAAACAAGTAACATCCCTAAGAATGCTTTCTTATTCTTCTTATCTAAGACTGCTCCTTAATACATCACAGTCTTCTAGTGCTGGTCTGATCATGATCCAGTGAAGCTTTGTCCCAACAGGAACAATAATATTCATCATCCATTGCTTTGTAGCTGTTACAATAAATTCATGAGTTTGTTCTCTTTCATCACAGCCATTATACCATTCAAGCACTTAACTTTCCTCCCCCCGGCCATACATCAGTCTCACATTCTAAGAGAGATGTCAGTCTAGACAAGATGTTTCCTTTTCAAGTGATGTATCCTGCCATGATTTGTGGGTTTCCACTATAAAGCATTCCTGTTTCTTTTTCAATTTTCACTTTTTTTCTACCTTAAAAGTAACATTATGCACCAGGGAACCATACAAAATGCACAGAAGTACTGTCAGAAATATTCACATACTTTCTGTCACATATTTATGTTTGAGACCACTATTGCCCACTTATACCTCTTTCTTTGCACAACAGATGTTCTTCTTGAGGTACAAGGATAGGGTAAATAGTGCCTCACATTCTGGCTAGCTGTGTCTGGAGGTAACGATCCACATGTCATGGACCATAATCGCATGTGCAAATAATACAGCAATACAGCAATATGTTCTCCAGAATACATTCAAGCATGTCTCCTGCATAATCTTAACATGCTGCAAGTTATCTGCCTTTTACATGATATATCACCTGATATTACCTGATATTTCCCAAATGGAGGGTGTTATAATTCTGCATTGTTTGTTTTATCTACTGTTTTTTGGAGTCCAGCTAGTAGAAACCTGACATAGTTTCTTGGATTCATCTATAATAGCACTCTGCTGTTGACAAACTGGAAATTATCATTGTCTGTTAGTCTTGTGCATTGAAAAGAAGCACTTGTAAGCGAAGTTGAGAAGGAATATCATATCAGATGAGATTTCCTAATGATATCGAGATCAGATGCAGTCTTGAAACAATTAACAATAGATCATCTAAGACACAGCTGGAATTTCTGTGTTGCTCTTTACTTTGTGATATACTCTCTAACTTCAAATATGTAGTCTTCATTTAAAGTTTCACTACCCAGAATACCACACTGAAATACATACCAAGGCTAGCTAACATATATTAATTATTTTTGTAGAAGCGTGTCAGCAAACATCCTCAGTTCAATGGGGTTCACATAACAGACTGCTCAGAATATAGCTTGTGCTCAGCTTTTATTTCAGTACAGACACAGTATTTGGCATGAATTTCAGGAATAGTGTTATTAAGTTAATTACACTTCTAATAAAATGGGAACTGTTGCAGTTAGAATGGTCTGCTAGCTTTGCTTCCAAAGTAATGATTATGGTAGAATTAAAAACATACAAGAATTTGTACCCGTGTACTTGCAAATATAAAATTATACTTCCAATAAATTAATTATGTATTTTGTGGAAAACACAATCTATATTTTCAACTAAGATGCTGATTGGGAGGGCGTGCCTATCATAGGTCATGGTGAATTTCACTACAAGGTAGCCTATTATTGTAACTTACTATGTTAGAGAGGAAATACAGTGTATTAGAAAAAGGGTTTATGTTATAACAGCAAACGATCAAAAGATCGAACGCTGTTATATCGACCACAACAGAATGAAAACAAAAAAGAGCGAACAGCCAGAACAGCAAATTTTTTCCCAGGGAAAAAAATCGAAAAAAAAAAACACACACTAAACACTATTTTAAATGGGGGGCTTCACCGCCACACCCCCCATCTGGGGGGCTGTGCCCCCCACACCCCCCTACTTAAACATACCAACTCTGAGATTGCACTACAGTGCCAAAAACGGCAAAGTGACGGAAGCGGCCAAGCGACTTCTTTCCCATGGAAAGAATTTGCTTAAAAGCCACTCCATCATTTTGTGTTTTCGACATTTACAGTTCGATGAAGATGCATTCAACATAATGCGTCTTCGTTCTTCTGACAGGAACCCTTAGAAAAAGTAGCCAGTATATACAGGAGAAAAAATAAAAGTTGGTGGTACGGATAAAATAAGCTGCAGATAAAAAAAAATAAGCAGCATGATAACTTCATAGAGCAACCTTGGATAGTACTTTTGTTACCAAAAGAAGAAAAAAGTAAACAAATGAGAGTAATAAACATGATAGAAACCTGACTCTCAATATTAAATGATTACCACAAAGATGTCAAAATAACAATAACATTACCCATAGGAATTGAAAAAAGAAAGAAACAAACAAACACACAAGAATATGCTTTCTGAAGGAAGCAAATATTCAGAACTCAAAACTCTGACTGGACCATTTGAAAAGCCTGTTGTACTTAGCGACAAACATTGATTATTTGGAAATATTGCAACTGAATAATGTGGTGACTGTGGGACTGTAGGAAAGATGAAAGGTCAGTTAGCATAAGACTATCTGATTACATCTGCTGTCATCTGACCAGGTACATGGGATTGATTTCAAGTTGCCATATTGATGGATTGCACAAATTGCAAAAGCTTCTCTCCTAGCTATTAGAAACACAATGCACAATCATTTAAGGTTTATACTTTCAAAAAGCAGAAAAGATTTCAACATAAATTCAGCATAACATGGATCCGAATTGCAAATTATTTTGCTGGGGATCTTCGCTACATGGTGAAAGGAATGAGCAAAAATGTTTTATACGAGTTAAGTAATATCAATGTAAAGCAGGGAGAAAGCTGATGATTTGAATTCTAGCTGAAGTAATGCTATATTTTCCTTTTGGGTCAATTTACTGTATGTTCCAAAACAAAGCAGTAACAGTTTTGTCTGAAAAGTATCTGGTATTAATAATGGTGATAAATAATAAAAGGGAAATCTAGCAGGGGTGCTGGTTTCATTGTAAATAGCAAGATAAAGGATGAGGGAATGGTCCTATAAGCTGTATTACACTATGCCAAGCAAATTCTTTAACTTTGGCCAGGTAGAGATAGCAGGGATGGTGGTGGCATATATTTCTTTTCAATCTGCACCTACAAGACTGTGCTAAATCTTAGTTTGAAAACAGGAGGAAGGTTTGGGGATCTACATGTGATTTATTTAGCACAGTTTTTACACGATAATCCAAGGATCAAATGAGCTAGAGATATCTATCAAGTTGTAAGTACTTTCTACACCATACTTGAAATCACTTAACTAGGATATGAATTTGAGTTAGGGATTTGTTTAGACAATAAAATACATTTGCAATAGACAGTCATTATTGCTTTGATTTTGGCCTGTTAACAAATTATTCAAGGTCTTTATTTGGGATTAGTCTTCTATTGAAACTAATTGACTGCAGGGTGATAAATAAGGTTGTTTGTCACTTTTAACAGTGAAAACATGAAGGCATAAGCCCACCATTTTGTGAGAGAGCAGTGTTCTGATCATATCACTGAACCTCTTACAGCAAGAAATCTGGACAAAGCCATAAATAAAAGTGGGACAAAGAAGCAAAAATGGGGACTTTTTTTAAATATTGCTCTTACAAACTTAGAAAGTTGATAGAACAACAGGCTTTGCATTAGCATGAATTTTCTGAAGGCTATGAAATCTGAAAATCAAATATCTGTCATTATTTTCTAATTTCAGTCTTTAATTATTTGCCACTAATTTTCCAGAAAGCCACAATTTTATGAAAAATGGACCAAAAATATGAGACAAAAAATCTGGACATTCTACAAAAATCTGTACAGTTGGGAGGTATGATCTGGTTTAGGGAAATGCAGTTAGAACAGAAAAGGGTGAGTACTGAGAACAGATAACAGTTGGTCAGACTACAGCTCATCTTACCATTAGCAAGATGCAGAAAGGAGTAAATGGATCAGACAGGTAGTTCTCCATGGAGTGGAAAGCTATATTTATGCTTAAGTAAGTAAACAATGAAACCTAAATAGAATTTAATACTTCAAGAATTGTGCAAGCAGTGAAAATGACTACAATATGACAGAAACATGCCTTAAGACACTTCACAGAAAACACAAAAAGCAGTTGTGAGTATATAACACAAATTTGGATTGGAAAAGTCACATTTATTTAAAAGATTCTCCTATACAAGCTCATAATAGTATCTTTTAGTTGCAAAGAGTGGCTTTATCCTTATTGGAAGTTGTCACCTGGAACTCCTTCACATCCAATTTAAAAAAAACATTGCACACTTCAAAACCTACTACATTAAATGATGTTCTTAGCTAAGATAGCTAGCTAAATGTACCTGTTTCTTTAGCATGAATAACTCTGCCACAAGCCTTAACACTGACATTTTACAATATTTTAAAATACTCTATGCCCAGCATATATAATGCCAAACACTTCAATAATGTATCCACAGAGGCCTACTTTCCAGTTAAGACTGATAGCATTTACATATATATTAGTAATTATCTAAGCCTTGAATCTTTGAAAATATACCTATTTAGATCAGTTTTGAAACATATTGTTTCTTTCATTTGATTTACCATTCAGCTATAGTATCTATTTTGTTATTTATTTATTACAAAATTGTACCAATGTGAATTACTCAGTGATGGTCCTTAAATGTCTTGTTTACCTTTTACAGTGTTTTGTTTCTTCACTTAACCTGTGCCAAGGTGATAGCTGAAATGGACCTTTTGGACTTGTCACTTCATAGGAATTATAGGAGTCATAGGAAATTGAAGGCAAATGAGTCTTGAGACTATTTACATATTGCCAATACCTGCTCTTAGACTGTGCCTCCTTTTCCAAAAAGAGCTCGGCCAGTCAAGCTGCGGGTGAATTTTTTAACATCTATCCAATCATTCAGTTTACATTTGAAAGAAGATAATGCATCACATTGCTTGATTTGCAGCAGGAGCCTATTTGAGAGGTGGTGAAGGCACTGAGCAATGAATACGTCACTACACAGTGTATTATTTACTTCCTGATAAAAATTTAGTTCCCTTGTTTTGGTATTTGTCAGACTTTTTGAATTATGAATATACAAGAGATCCAAGGCCATGAGACGCCTAATAACATGGAAGGCAAGGCATTGCTCTCTCCTCAGGAGCCTATAAGATGCTGAATAAAAGGGCCATCCCTCCAACCTTTTCTGGTAGCTTAGGGCTTTTAAGCCAGTGATGATCTTGCTTAAGTACTTATGGGATCTTTGTAGTTACTTGAGTGTCTAGTGAGGCACATCCCAAAAGGGGCATTGCATTTAAGGACTGGCCTATTCAATATTGAATACTGAATATAAGGGGACAACGATATCTATATCTGGATGATCATCTTTTGGAAATAGGCTGCACTAAGTAGAAGGACTTTCTCACTACTGTCATTACATGATGATCAAAGGAGGGGGAGTTACCAACCAAAGTTCCAAGGTCTTTAACAACATTCTCATTTTAGGGTAGGGTATTTCCTATATTGTATGCTGGAGGAGGGGTTATTTACCACATTTGGCTATCTTGCACTTTTTAGCATTTAATTTGAGAACATTTCTGAACACCTTTTTCTGAAAGGCTTTGGTATCAGTGGGCGACTTAACAATGACAGTTGGCTAAAAACCTGGTTAGCCAGAGGTCTTTGTTTCATAGTCTAGAGATCAAAAAAGTAAAAGCTGAACAGAAGAGGTCTCCACACTGAGCTCTATTGGCTGTCACTGCTCACCTTCATACTCTCTGATAAGTTACCTATCTGCACTGTGTAGGTTCTGCCTTTTACTCAGTTTAATATCTATCTTAATACATAGGGATCAATCTGTAATCCATTATGCTGTCATTGGGGGTGGTGTCAAATGTCTCATTGGACAGGATCTACCCTTAAGAAAGCTAAACTGCTGTGTGTCCAGGTTGATGAGCTTTTTAATATCATAATTCATCGAGTCAGTTAAAATGTGCTCCATGCCTTTGCAAATAACAGTTGTCAGGCTGATGGGCCTATAATTTCTGGGGTCAATGCTGGGGCCACCTTTATGAAGTGGCATCACTGCTACTGTGCCCAAACTTCAGTGATAAAGCCAGAGGCTAAACTCCAATTAAATAAATTGGTTAAATAGATTAAGTAGAGGCTGTTCCAGAGGTTGTATAGTATGGTTTATTAAACAGCCAAATATATTATCAGGTTCCATTAGTTTTGGGGATCACCTTTGTTGTGCAAAGAAAGAGGTAAAATTGAGCAATAGTGGTCTCAAACAGAAGTATGTGAATATCTCTGCAAGTACTTCTATGCATTTTATACGGTTTCCTTGTACATAATGTTACTTTTAAGGAAGCAACAAAAGTGAAGAATGAAAAATAAGTAGGAATACTTCATAGTGGAACCCCACTAATCATGGCAGGATACATCACTTGAAAAGGAAACACCTTGTCTAGACTGACACCCTTCTTAGAATGTTAGACTTAGGTATGGAAGGGGAGAAGAAAATAAAGTACTTGAATTGTATAATGGCTGTGATGAAAGAGAAAAAAAAACATGGATTTATTATAATAGCTGCAAAGGAATGGATGATAAATATTATTGTCCCTGTTGTGACAAAGCTTCACTGGAACATGATCAGACCAGTACTGGAAGATTGTGGAGTATTACGGAGCAGTCTTAGATGAGAAGAATAAGAAAACGTTCTTAGGGATGTTAATTGTTTTATCCATGGAATTTATGCATTACTTCATATTATGGACTTCAATGTCTGGATGAAACAGTGGCACAATCTGTGGGGATTTCACTTCACTGGTTAGTGTGGGTTTGTTTGGAAGAATTAATGCACATTATATAGTATGATGGCCTGTGCATGTCTTTGAAAGTTAAAAGGGTTCTAGGTAACAGGTTTAAGTCTTTTATTAGTAAGCTTATTTTTCTGATCTAAACCCGATCTTACGAGCAAGTATCCCAACTCTGATTTGGCCCATACTTCAGTCACCCAGAGCTAATATCCCTCCAGCCCATTTGTTCTCCTAAGGGTTAGGGTTAATTGCATTGGGAATAGTACTATCATTTCCATAGAGGCTTTGATTTTTGCCTTAAGCCTTGACATTTCTAATTATATCCCCAGTTAGCATTCACAGGAGAAAATATAATGGATATAGTGCAGGACTGACACTCACCTACACTTGTAAAGATCAGTCCTGCCCTCCGGGTACTAATGCTACCACAGGTTCTCTGATTTCCACAGAGGAACTCATGTGACATACATTTTCCTACAAATATGTATTCCCTCCCCTTGACGAATTACTAGACAAAGCTTTTTTTACTTCTCATTAAATCCCAAAAGGCTTCCCTTTGCTGACACCATTAGTCAAACTTGAGATACAGGAGTCATAGTGAGAACTTTATCTGTCCATCTCTGCTACAGAGGCCATTATAAAGTTTTCAGACTAACTTCTGGGATGTACAGAAAGCCTCTCTTACCAGATCAGAGTAGATTTCATTCTAAACATTGACTACTGGGTAGCTAGATAAGGATAAGATTAGTTGCCTCAGGTAATATGCAGATGAATTAATCAAAAGAGAAAGAGAAAAACAATGAAATGGTATGAGAGTCATTGCATACAACCTAGACAAAAATATGCCTGATTTAGCAGATTATTTGTAAGCACAACATCTTTATATTGTGGCAGTTAAAGAAAGATGATTTCTAGACAAGCCTGAGTGGAAGCTAAACATGCCATTGTAGATAGTTCATAGTATGGATATTTCATATGAAATAAGAGGATGTGTATCTTTGATCTAAGTGAGGGATCAAAGCAAGAGACCGAATCAGAAGACAGTGAGTAGCAGGGAGTAAATGTGGACTGCCCTACGGGCTGACAATGCCTATACTTTGTGAACAAGGTGCCGTCTGGAAATTAAGGTGGGCAGACATTCATTTAGTCAGTCTGACACTAAGTGTAAAGTAGCATTCAGTATAAAAGCTGCTCCCACCTCATATGTTATAAATGATAGGAATGTACAAAAAAGAGTAAATGATCATTATATACAAATTGTTCTATTGAAAGGGCATGACATAAACATTTAAGTGCCTCAAGGGTAGGTAACATATTTCATTTAGAAAAAAAGTCATCATAAGTTAAGGTTAGAGGAGGAATGATTTTTTATTAGAATAACATTTTTCATATTTAAAGTAGACCTTGGTAAAATAGGATGAGACATGCGCAGCTGATGGATAGATATAAATCAGTTATTATCTGTATGGAAAGAAAATTAACACTATTTTAACACTGTGTATGAGTGAGTGAGAGTGTGTGTGTGTGTGTGTGTGTGTGTGCGTGCGTGCGTGCGTGTGTGTGTGTGTGTGTGTGTGTGTGTGTGTGTGTGTGTGTGTGTGCGCGCACATGGGTATATGATTATAGGTGTACTTGTATCTAACAGAAGTTCATTCCCGCTCAACAGGGTCTAGTATACAACAGTTAGTAAACATGGCAATGCAACACTGCTTTACATTTTACCTTTCCTTGCACTGAACAGTACTGGCTTAACAGTTTTTTTTAGATTTT